>NC_041388.1:522833-549141 GCF_002162155.2 Triticum dicoccoides | reverse complement strand
GCTACATACTTCCTGTATCGGTCAATCTTCCTCTCCTAACCACCTTAGGAAGCTATCGGTTTCCAACACACATCCATTCTTTCTCTCCATGTTTCGGTCTCTAACTCTCTCAACTACACAACCCCCTTTTCCACTCTGTTACGAAATGTATTTACCTCACACACCCGCCATTGCACCCCATGCCGACCTCTCTCTCTCCCTCTCCCTCTCACCCTCTCGCGCTAAATACATGCATTACCTATCTAGCCCCCCAACCTCTCGTGCGCACGCACGCACATTGTCTATCTAGGTCACTCCGTCGAGACTGTCTCACTCTTTCTTCCGCACGGTGGGCCACACTCGCCCAATCTAGCTCTCTTTATCTAAGTCTTGTTTAACCTCGTTTTCTTTCACACACAAATGATATATCTCCCTGTTCAGGCCTCGATCGACACACTCTATACTCTCTCACACAGATTGTCTATCTAGGTCAGTCCATCGAAGCCGCCCCCACTCTTTTGACCTCATGGCGGGCCATGCTCGCTCTCTCTCTCCCTCTCTCCCTCCCTCCCCCCTCTCTCTCTCTTTGTATGTCTCGATTGACCTCCCTCTTTCTTGGATAAAAATGATATATCACCATGTTTGAGCCCAATTCGACTTATTCACATTGTATACTCTCTCACGCACATTGTCTATCTAGGTCACTTTCTCCAACCCGTCTCACTCTTTCGATCGCACGATGACCGTATGTGATCGTTCGACCTTGCTTACTCCCACGCACAAAATATATCTACACATCTGTGACTGGATCATCTCTCAAGCTCTATCTTACAGCCCTCAACCTTGCCAAAAGCTCAATCGGACAATATCTCTCCAGAGCATATATATTTGTTCCATGAATGTCGAACCACACTCACTTTGTCTCTCTATCTATATGTCTCTCGATTGACCTCACTTTCTCACGCCGTATCTTCCACACATTGAAGCTACCTCTCCATCCCTCGCAAAGTCGGAGCTATTTACATTGCGAGGGACACTCCAACCTTGGATTAATTTGTGTAGGCATTTATTCCGGTTATATTTTCAGAGCATTCGGCCCACAACTACTCGAAACACCGTTGCAACCCCCGCAACTCCCCTAGTTGATTTCCCTCTGGCTCGGTCATCGCTCTCTCGCACGTCCTTTCTCGGCTTCAACGTCGCACCATGGTATTATTGCAAAAAACTTTGTTGTTCTCTTTAACTATTATAAATAAGCAACAAAACTACACACCGATAGTCCACTTGAATAGAAAAAATTTGGACCCACAAATTAAAGTGCTACAAACTACACACTGAGGGGCCCACATGTCATGAAAAAAATTTGGACCCATGTACAAATTAAAAAATAAAGGACGAGGATCAAACATGCGACCAGGGCCTTCAAGCCGCACATCAATAGGCAACATACGTAGAACAACAATGATTGTTGTACCTCCCTTTGTTCACATAATGTTTTTATATTACCATAGCCTATTTAATTGATAACATGTAATATTATTTTTAGTACTATTCGCCTTCACTTACAGGTGGGTTCCATGTGTGCTCTCTCTCTCTCCTCCCCTCACTACAAAAAAATACACTTCCGTGATGATACGTGTTTGTCATAGTAGGTCGTGTTTTTTGTCATGCATGTACATCCATGACGATTTTATGACAGAATCAAGATAGTCATACCTGTGCTGTAGTAGATGTGTTCCATGACATTACCAGAATTATCATCACGGAAGTGTCCACTTCCATGACGATAAATCGCACGTCACATAAGTGCTTTCGTCAAGGGTGACCGACACGTGGCATCCACCATAACGGAACGCCGTTAAGCTATCGGGTCGGGTTTTGGATCCGATAACCCGTTAACAGCCCCGACCAATGGGGATTTTCCATGTGTAAAATCATCATCATTGGCTGGAGGAAACACGTGTCGGCTCATCGTTGGGACAGATGTCATCCACTCATTGGACGGAAGGCGCCTATGATACGTCGACACGTGGCACAACCCAATAGAGGCCCATTCCTATGAAAAGGCCGGCCCGTTTGACTTGGTCAAAAGGTGGCGGGCCGGCCCATGGAAAGCCTGTTAATGGCATGTTCGCATATAGCCCATTTACAGCCCGCTAACCCAAGGGTCGTTACGCCCTATCCGAATTAGGCCCAGTAGCGTCATCTGGGCCATCCAATATGATTCCAGTCCATTTTCACTTCTGGCGCATGTATGGCCCATGAAGTCTTTCGGCCCATATGAGGCCCTATGTAACTCTTGGCCTATTAACGGCCCGTGGTGAAACTGGCCCGTAATGAACAGTGTATCACTTTACACCCATTAACGGCCCATGATGAAACTGGCCCGTAATGAACAGTGTATCACTTCATACCCATTAACGACCCGTTATTCCGTTGGGCCATTTCCAGCCCATGTTATCTTTCGGCCTTCTCAGAGCCCATTTATTCTTGGGCTCATTTCCAGCATTCGTTTACTTACGGCCCGTTACTGTCATTTTTTGCTTGTGGGCCAAATTCAGCCCGTGGTTACAGTCAGCCCGTTTTTGGTCCGTTAATACGTTGGGCCGTTTCCATAGCGTCATCAAATACGGCCTATTAACGATGGCCCATTTATGGTCGGCCCATGAACGGACGATTCCACTCTAGCCTGTTTACGACCATAATGCGGTCTGTTTGTCCCATGTTTGACCAATCGATCATACGACCCGTATAAGGCCCATTGACGATACGACCCGCAAAAGGCCCATTGTTTCTACGGCCCGTAGAAGGCCCATTATTTCTACGACCCGTAGAAGGCCCACTGTTTCTACGGCCAGTAGGAGGCCCAGTGTCACTATAGTAAATATTAGCCCATGGTTATTGTGGCCTAGTTTTAAAAAATAGGTTATTGCAGCCACTAGCTAACCGCGGAAAAACAACTGCAGTGACTACAAGCAAACAAATAATCAAGACAACAAGGAAATAAATAAGCAATCAACTAACGCTAGGCTATCACGGCTATTACACATATTACATCCACTGGGCATCAAAGTTCGCCACCAGTGCAAATATAGGGAACAAAGCAGCATATCATATACACTGGTTGTCAAAGTTGGCGACCAACGCAAATAAACACCGCAACAAAACAAATTCAGAACTGAAACCACTTCAGAAGATCTCAAGAAACAATATCCTGGGTACCCATAATGCTGGCAAGATGCTTAGCAAGCTTATTAACTTTCTCTTGTCCGACGCTTAAATCCTCCAGCGCTTGTTGTTGCACCAGAAAATATGCATCTGAATTCTGCAGGGACTTCCTTAGTCCTTCAGCTTCCTATCGCAGCACATCTGATCGATGTCTTTCAACTTGAAGTTGAGACTCAAGAAGACGAACTGATTCAAGCATCGAGTTCGAAGAGCTTGTGCCAGCAGTAGTGGCCAGTAACTCGAACACTACATCAAGACATGACTTTTGGGTTCCCTCACTATCGTCAAGATAGTTTTTATCAGCTTTCTTGGAGACCAACAGGGATGTCTCACTATCTTGAACCTTATCTGCATTACTTCCTTTACCATTGGATAACGTGGTATTGTTCTCCAATATTTTGTCCGCATTCTAAAAGAGAAACAAGCAGGCACATCACTTGTTTACCATGCTGTATATGAAACTCATTTTGGTAAATGAGTTCAGTAGTAAAGTGGACAGGATAACAGCATGAAACAAACATATATCTATGTACCATGGTCACTTTATGGTCTATATCATTCTAGTTTTTGTTGCCAAATCAAGATAGAGACACAGTTCAAATAATATTTGTTCAAGACAAAGCAGAATAGATAGAATATAAGTGTGGGTAACTATAGAGCAATAACAACACTTGTAATGTGCATGACATGAGAACATAACTGTTTATCCAATTGAAACTGAAATCAACATAGAGCAGGTTACAACAGCAAACCTGTTAAAGAAACAGGTTTAAAACATACCTGTTGCGCCATTGGAGTTTCAATTCCATCCTTCAAATTTGAAAATAGTTGGTATGAGTAAATACAGTAATGCAAGAGCAGAGAAGTATGAACCATAGCTACAGAACCTGACCTGAGAACAAATCTTCTTCTCCTTTAAGCGTTGAGTTGGGGTTCAGAGTGGTGGTCCTCGTGCTTTGGGCACTGCAGTTCCCTTACTAACTGCTCGTGTTTGGGTGCTCTGTGGTGGAGATGGTGATTTGTCAACTGGAACTGGGTTACTATCTGCCGGGGTTGGGGTTAGAAGGGGTGTAGCTGGTTCTCTGTCCAACTGGGTAGGGGTACAATCTGTGAGAGTCTGGGTTATGTGTGGTGGATCTGGTCCTTGGGCAAGTACAACCATAGTTCTATCTGCATCAACTGGTAGCACTATCTTTTCTGAAGATCGTGCTGTTACTCCCTTAGATACTGCCATCATGCTCGCCAATTCAAATGGCTGATAAACAAGAAAAGTAATTGAAAGTATAGACATTGTATGATAGACAGGTGCAATGGATAGTGGGGAATAAAAGAGGGCATGAAATAATTCATATTTATGTTGTCTAACCAAACAGGATAGCATGACACAATTTCACATATATGATGGCTAACTAAACAGGATAGCATGACACAATTTCACATTATGATGGCTAACTAAAAAAGATGGAAAGACATAGTTCAAAATATGAGACTATGTAAATAGGATGACATGACATAACTATATAATGTGTTTATTAAATAGGTTGGCATGCCATAATTCACATACATTCACGGATAGAATGCCATAATTCAAAATATGATGACTGTAAACACTAAACAGGATGAGATGATATAACTATATGATGTCTTTATTAAATGGGTTGCCATGCCATAATTCAGATAGATCATGTGTATGTACTATGTAAACATGATGGCATGATATAATTCAAATATATGATTTATATAGTAAGCAAGTAAGCAGATGACAATCCATATATGATGTAAAAACTAAGCAATCCAAGACAACATGCATGACATGGGTAATATAACCCTGCCAAGTTTGAGCATAGACCTCAGGGGGGAAATAGGACTCGTCATCAGTCTCTGAATCCTCCTCTGAGGAGCTCTCTATAACCAGCAAGATGTCTACTTCAGCAGGTAGCATTGTCTGCTCTGAATACCTTGTTTTCATTCCAGATACTTCCATCACCGCTTCAAATGGCTGATGCACAGGAAGAGTAGTTGAATATACAAACATTGTCGACAAATGTAACACGTAATACAAAAAAATGATAGCATGATATAATTCACATACATGATGATTGGCTAAACAACATGGCATTGCATAATTCACATATATAATGTGTTTGCAACAAGATAGCATTGTATAATTCACATATATAATGTCTTGCAACAAGATGGCAATGCATAATTCGCATATATGGTAATTATACACTGAACAGGTGGCATTCACAGAAAGCATGTCTAAACTAATCAAATGACATAGCAATGCGAGACACCATACGCATGATATGAGCAACATAACCCTGCCAAGTTAGAGCATACACCTTGGGGGGGGGGAATAGGACTGGCCATCTGTCTCTGAATCCTCCTCTGAGGAGCTATCAGTAACCAGCGAGATATGCGCTTCGTCAGATAGCATAGTCTGCTCTGAAGACCTTGTTTTCACTCCAGAATTTGCCATCACCGTGTCAAATGGTTGATGCACACGAAGAGCAGTTGAATGTACTAACATTGTTGACAAATGTAACATGTAATGGAAAAAAAGGATGGCCTGATATAATTTACATATAAGATGACTGGCTAAGCAGTATGGCATTGCAAAATTCACATATATGATGCCTGGCTAAACAAGATGGCGTTGCATAATTCACATAAACGATGAATAAACTAAACAGATGGCATTCGCACAAAGGATGTCTAAACTAAGCAGATGACATATTTGATGTATAAAGTAAGCAATGCAAGACACCATATGCATGATATAACCAACATCACCATGCCAAGTTAGAGCGAAGACCTCAGGGGGTAAATAGGAGTTGTCTTCTCCTTCTGAATCCCCCTCAAAACATATATCTTCTTCTCGATTACAATCCGAAATGCGTGGAGGGGGGGCTGCCTTTGCGCCTACCATGGAGCGACGTCTGCATGAAATTTTATTGCCACGCAAGGCTCGTCTGTTTTGCTCTACATGTTTAGTTCCATTGTTTACAATAACTGTCATGCATAGGAATAAAACATAGTGAGATTAAGTAAGGAGTGCATGCAGAAATCCAGAGTGATGGTAGCAACCTGTGGATAGACCCAAAACCAATAATAGCAGGCAGAAAATGGCTTCAGTTAAAAAATACAGATAATGGCTTCTTTACTGTTTGTTTCCCACCCAACATGAAACTCATAGTAGACATCGGAGATTAACCAAATAGTAGATAGATACTACTGATAGCGGCCCCGATATGTACCCCACAACCATTTAAAAACTCAAGTTTGACCATTAATTTGGAGCTGACTCAGAGTCTAATCGGTGAACAGGACGATAAAGTAGCATGTAATATTAAGCGATGCATTACGTAAGCCGACACGAAAGAGTGCGACTGAGGGAGTCCTGGATTAGGGGGTGTTCGGGTAGCCGGACTATACCTTCAGCCGGACTCCTGGACTATGAAGATACAAGATTGAAGACTTCATCCCGTGTCCGGATGGGACTTTCCTTGGTGTGGAAGGCAAGCTTGGCGATGCGGATATTCAAGATCTCCTACCATTGTAACTGACTCTGTGTAACCCTAACCCTATCTGGTGTCTATATAAACCGGAGGGTTGTAGTCCGTAGGAAATCAACTCCATACACAACAATCATACCATAGACTAGCTTCTAGGGTTTAGTCTCCTTGATCTCGTGGTAGATCTACTCTTGTACTACCCATATCATCAATATTAATCAAGCAGGAGTAGGGTATTACCTCCATCGAGAGGGCCCGAACCTGGGTAAAAAACATCGTGTCCCTTGTCTCCTGTTACCATCCGGCCTTGATGCCCAGTTCGGGACCCCCTACCCGAGATCCGCCGGTTTTGACACCGACATTGGTGCTTTCATTGAGAGTTCCTCTGTGTCGTCGCCTTTAGGCCCGATGGCGCCTTTGATCATCAACAACGATACGGTCCAGGGTGAGACTTTTCTCCCCGGACAGATCTTCATCTTCGGCGGCTTTGCTCTGCGGGCCAATCCGCTCGGCCACCTGGAGCAGATCGAAAGCTATGCCCCTGGCCATCAAGTCAGGTTTGGAAGCTTAAACTACACGGCTGACATCCGCGGAGACTTGATCTTCGACGGGCTCGAGGCACGGCCAAGTGCGCCGCACTATCTCGACGGGCATGATCTTGCTCTGCCCCCGGACAGTGTCCTGGAGGCCGCACACGCATCGGTTCCGACCCCTAACTCGGAGCCTATTGCGCCAATTGAGGATGAGCGGTTGGACGTCACCTTAGGAGTTGTGATCCCGAAAGCGATCGAGCCGAACGCTAGCCCTGCACTCTGCACGACCCGTGACTCCGAGGATCTGGACTCCTCCCCGGACTCCGAACCCCCCGCGCCCCTGCCAATCGAATCCGATGGGGCGCCGATAATGGAGTTCACCACCGCAGACATCTTTCAGCATTCGCCTTGTGGCGATATCCTGAACTCTCTCAAGTCTCTCTCCTTATCAGGAGAGCCCTGGCCGAACTACGGTCAGCGAGGATGGGATACGGATGATGAAGAAATTCAAAACCCACCCACCACCCACTTGGTAGCCACTGTCGACAATTTAAACGACGTGCTCAACTTCGACTACGGAGACATCGACAGCATGGATGACGATGCAGGAGATACCGACAAACCAACGCCCATAGGGCATTGGACAGCCACCTCATCTCACGATGTGTACATGGTGGATACCCCTAAAGGAAGCGACAATGAGGAAAAAGGGGATGGGACGGGAGATCGACCCCCCGAAAAGCAATCAAAGCATCGGCGTAAACGCCGACCCAAGCCCCACCTCGACAAAAACCCAGCCATAGAGCAGGATGAGCCAGTAGACGACGAGCAGGCCTTAGAGCAACCGTCCGAACAGGGCAACACGGATAGAGAAACCGAACATCCCTCCCCCGGCGAAAATGGCATTTCGGACGACCTCACGCCGAATAAACCTATGGAGCAGAAGAATCTCCACGAAAGGCTCGTTGCAACTGCACGCAGCCTAAAGAAGCAGAAGCGGAAGCTAAAAACAGTGGAAGACGCACTCCGGATTAGATGGAGCAAAGTAATCAATACCACAGATAAGTACGGTGACAGTCGCCGCACTAAAAGCTATCCAAAAAGAAAGCTACTGCCTGAATTCGACGAAGAGGCCCTAGAGCCCTCGCATTAAAAAATGAAAAAGCCACACGGTCGGATAGACGACCCCATAAAGCGGCAAGCGGTGCCGCACCTAAATCGGCATGCGACCCACTTAAGGATTCACATCATGGCCCAGTCAGGTCCATTTATGGGCCAAGAAAGCAAGCTCTCATAAGCAACGCTATGAAGCCATCATCAGAATCCGGCACACCCAAATACAGGGGCGCCGCACACCCCCTATGTTTCATCGATGAGGTCCTGGACTATGAATTCCCAGAGGGATTCAAACCCGTAAACGTAGAGGCATATGATGGAACAACAGACCCTGGAGTCTGGATCGAGGATTATATCCTCCACATACACATGGCTAGAGGAGATGATCTCCACGCCATAAAATATCTACCCCTTAAGCTTAAAGGGCCAGCCCGGCATTGGCTTAAAAGCCTTCCCAAAAACACAATTGGAAGCTGGGAAGAGCTCGAGGATGCTTTCCGAGCAAACTTTCAAGGGACCTATGTCCGCCCTCCGGATGCAGACGATCTTAGTCACATAACTCAACAACCCGGAGAATCATCTCGACAGTTCTGGAATAGATTCCTCACTAAAAAGAATCAGATAATCGACTGTCCAGACGCCGAAGCCTTAGCAGCTTTCAGGCATAACGTCCGAGACGAATGGCTCGCCAGACACCTCGGCCAAGAAAAGCCAAGAACAATGGCCGCACTAACAAGCCTCATGACCTGCTTTTGTGCAGGGGAGGACAGCTGGTTGGCAAGGTGCAGCCCCAGCGACCCAAGTACATCTGAAACTAGGGATGGAAACGGAAAACCACGACACAACAAGGACCATCGCTGGACTAAGGACAAAAGTCCGAAGAGCACGGCAGTCAATGCCGGATTCAAAGGCTCACGACAAAATCAGGAAAAATCGCCGCCTCAGGATAACAGGGACGATCCATCCAACCTAAATAAAATCCTGGACAGGATATGTCAGATACACAGTACTCCTGGGAAGCCTGCTAACCATACCCACAGAGACTGTTGGGTTTTCAAACAATCCGACAGACTCAATGCCGAACACAAGGGGCTCGACACACCAAGGGAAGACGAGGGCGAACCCCAAAAGCAGAGCACCAGGAAACAAAAGAACTTCCCACAAGAAGTAAAAATAGTGAACTCACTTCACATAACAAAACGTGCGGCACCCGTAAAGGTACGCACTACACGGCCCATCCCCAAAGGGTCCTGCCACTGGTTGTCAAAACCGATCATCTTCGATCAGCTAGATTATTCTAGGAATATCAAGAATGTAGTCTGGACTGCCTTGATGCTCGATCCAATAATTGGCGGACTCCAGTTTTCAAATGTCCTTATGGACGGCGGCAGCGGACTAAACCTGATATATCAGGATACAATCCAGCACATGGGGATAAACCCAGCAAGAATCCGCCGCAGCAAAACCTCCTTTCAAGGGGTAACACCTGGTCCGGACACCCATTGTATGGGTTTTCTCCGGCTCGAAGTTATATTCGGCTCTGCCGATAACTTCCGCCGCGAAAAGCTGACCTTCCATATCGTCCCGTTCTCAAGTCGCTATCAAGCACTACTGGGACGCGAAGCTTTCGCCCGCTTTAACGCAATACCGCATTATGCATCTCTCACGCTTAAGATGCCCGGTCCACGAGGCATCATCTCTTTGAAGGGGAAGCACTAAGGTGCACCTCCCCAAGCGGGGGACTGTGCGGCCGCTTTGATAGCCCCACAGTAAAATGGCCTCACCAGCCAAAAAACTTCGAAATAGGTCATTAAAGACCACGAACGCGGATAGACGAGTTCGGTACAAAATCATCATTGATACAGGCTTAGTGGCCATATACCCCCGCACTAGGGGCTCCATGCATATACAATAAGAGAAAATAAAGCTCAATTTTATATATTTTACTTTACACTTTGTTTATTTTAAACTTTTGTTTGGCACGACCCGTTTTCAACTCAGTTCCTCTCTTTTACAGATGAACATCGTGCGGCACCCATCCAGGATATGGCACAATGGAGACACAGGAGAAGACGTGCAGTAGGGACCCATCCTAAAGGATTCTTTTTAGATTAAGACCCTACGTAAACCTTTTTTACTGTCTCTTGTTGCTACACATCCCCTGGTTTTTTCTGATATAACCAAGGAGGAGGCTGGCGTCTTGGCATGTGGCCACGTCAGAAATGTTTGCACGTACCTCGACACTAGGGGCTTTTTTAATAAAGAGGTTGTTTCGCCCGCACTCATAAAGACCGAACACCTTAGGGAGTGTTCAGCATCGTGAGTTTTGGCATTATATGCATCAGCTCCAAATCATGTCTTTGGTCAAATGTTGGGTTGCCCGGCTCCTGAGTTCGGCTACCTTACGTTCCGCTCTATCAGCTAAGGTAGCACCAGGAGAACTACTGCGATTGTGCCCCCGGTTCGGTCGGGCGAGCACCTCAGTAGAGAAAGCCGAAAACTGACTGTCATGATGTAGCGTGAGACTGGTTAGCCACTCGATGACCTATCAGAATCTATCAGATTCCTCCGCTTTAACGAAGGGCCGCTTCCCGGTCAGGCGCATATGCGCCCCGAATTCGAACGAGCGTAGTTGCCACCAAGGAGCTACCTAAAGAGTCTCATTGTCAAACTCCTATGGCTAAGTTGAAAGTGTTAAAGCATTATAGTCCGGTTGCCTGGCCCGCTGCGCTATCACCTCCTTTGTAGGACCAAGACGTTGGGTTAAGTGTGAAAATGCGTCTTCTGCAAGCACCCCCGCACTATGTGCGTGGGGGCTGAAGCCAACGACTGCCATCTTTCAGATTCTCTCTCTCTCTCTCTCTCTCTCTATATATATATATATATATATATATATATCTTAAAACAGCCGCACGGGAGGTGTTCCCAATACTTGGAGGCACAAGTATAAAAAAAGGCCACTACAATTTATCAAAATATTATTTTATAATTACATATGCTATCATAACATAGCATCTTTCGGGCACTGCGTCTCTATTACACGAGCGCCTTCAAGAACTTCCTGAAAATAGTGCTCGGAGGGTACTCGGCTTTTGTCTGAATATCGGGACGCAACAACGGTGGTCTCCATCTCTGCCCAGTATGTCTTAACACGGGCAAGAGCCATCCTAGCACCCTCTATGCATGCTGACCTCTTCATTGCATTTATACGCGGCACCGCGTCAAGGAATTGCTGCACCAAGCTGAAATAACTCTTCGGCTCCGATCTCCCCGGCCACAGGTGACCCATGACGTACTTCATGGCGAGTCCAGACAACCTATTCAGTTCGGCCCATTGAGCCAAACGATCATCCACTGCCAGTGGGCGCTCTGGATTGTGAAACTCCGACCAGAAAAGCTTTTCCACTTCGCGATCTTTCTGATCTCGAAAGTGTTCGGTCGCATCAGCAGCACTCGCTGCCAAGTCCAGATAGGTATCCTCCACACTCCACATCCGGTCCAACGGAGCAAACTTCGGATCACAAAATTTCCTTCGCAGCATAAAGGGCTTTCCAGCCGCAATATGTTCGGCCTGACGCAGCTCCTCCTTCGCAGCTCTCATCGCAGAGCGAGCATCCTTGGCATCGGCAACGGCCTTCTCTAAGTCCGTCTGTCTTGCCCGGTCTTCTTTCTCAAGAAGTTTGCAACGGTCTGCAGTGCTCTTTAACTTCTCTGCCATCTCGGCCATCTCTTCTTTGCTTCGGTAGTGAGCAGCCTGTTCGGCTCTCAGCTCTTCAAGGGCCTTCTTGGCAGCCGCATCGCTTTTTCTGGCTTGCTCCTTAGCTCAGGCAAGTTCTGCCCTAAGATTCTCCACGGCGGCCGTACCATCTGCATCAAGCACACACATTGTAAGACACTGGCATGAAGCTCCTCTTACCTGATGCCGCCCGAAGAATTACATACCTTGAGCCTCATCAAGCCGCTTGTTGACAAGCGCGATGTCGGCATCTGCCACGTCCAGTTGCCGCTCTAGTTCGGCTACATCATCAGTTCGGCTAGATTCCGGACACCTCGCCACCTACATTCAAAGGCGACATCTTAGACCTGGGATTATGATCCTCTGTGTGCCATCATTTCTAGTCTCAGGGGCTACTATCTACACAGGGCGCATCTTACTTATGCGCAACTGACAAAAGTGTACACTATCTAACGTACCTCAAAACCCGTCAGTAAACTTTTGAAGGCCTCATGCAATCTGCTTTTTGCGGATGAAATCCTTTCAATCACTGTGCCCATCAACGGGTGCTCCTCTGAGATAGAAGCTCGCCCCAGTAGAATCTTTAGCTCCTCTGGCCGAGCACCAGACGGTGCCGGACTTGTCCTATGGCCTCTTTCGAAGGCCGCATGCGGAGAGCCTTGGGGGGCCACATAGCTATCTTCCGCCCCTGCCGGATTCAGAGAAACCCTCCGCGAGGACACCTCAGGGTCGCCCGTCTCGCTAGGCGGTATGGCAGGGGGAGGCGTCCCGCTCTCCATCATCTCCAGAAGAAGATCCCCCGAAGACGAGCTCTGCTGAAAAGGGCTGAGGTCCGAGCTACAAGGTAAAATTTCGGTTAATCTTCTCAGATATAAATCAAGGATTTCTTTCATCCCTCAAAAGGAAAACCTCTCTCTACTTATGGCTCGCTGGAGGGCTGATCCCTTTGAGGGCGTAGTTCGGCCGAGGAACTCCCTGGCATCGGACCCTCTGACGAGGATTTTCTCCCCCGCTTCGGGGCCATGGTCTCCGGGTCGTCAGAGGCGGCCCTCTTCTTCCCCTTGGGAGAGGAATTGTTGGTTCCTCCCTTCGGAGCAGCCTCCTTCGAGGAGGCCATAGTTCCCTTGTCCTTCCCCTTACTTCCCTCCAAAGGCATTATCTTCAACATCCTGACAAGCACGGGATCCGGCCTGGTTTCGGGAAGGGGAGCCGGACACCTGATCAGCTTTTCCTTCGCTATCCACTCCTGTTTAAAAGGACAGCTCTTTTAGGCGCAAGTTTATGACGATTATATGGATAGTAGGTCCGGGCACAAGGTTACTTACTTCGGTATCCGGGCGATTGCAGCTTAGGCCTGCGTCCTCGGTCAAATCCAGACACATCATTTGTGATCCGAAGAATAGTTTATACATCTCCACGGGCGTTGCGCCCATAAAATGATGGATAGCTCGTGGTCCCTCCGGATTAAACTCCCACAAACGAAGGGAGCGACGTTTGCCGGGCAGTGTTCAGTGAATCAGCATGACCTGCGTCACCTTGACCAGGTTGAGGTCTCTTTCTAAGAGATCCTTGATGCGGCCCTGCAACAAGGGCACGTCTGTGGATAACCCCCAATCTAATCCTTTGTTGACCCATGACGCTAGCCGTGATGGGGGACCCGAGCGAAAGGCAGGAGGCGCCGCCCACTTGGCGCTCCTGGGAGCGGTGATATAGAACCATTCCCGTTGCCACAAGCCGAGCTCCTCTTGAAAGGAGCCCTTGGGCCATGGAGCATCAGCATTCTTACTTATGACAGCGCCTCCGCACTCTGCGTGCCGTCCCTCGATCATCTTCGGCCCCACTCCAAAAGTCTTGAGCCATAATCCGAAGTGAGGAGCGGAGGAACGCTTCGCACACAACGATGAATGAGGAAATGTGGAGGATGGACTCCGGAGCTAAGTCATGAAATTCCAGCCCGTAATAAAACAGCAGCCCCCTCACGAAGGGATTCATCGGGAAGCCTAACCCCCGAAGGAAGTGAGATATGAGCACTACGCTCTCATTGGGCTGGGGACTGGGAATAGCCTGCCTTTGAGCAGGCAACCTATGCGAAATTTCGGCGGTCAAGAACTTAGCCTCTCTCAACTTTAGCATGTCCTCATCCGTGATGGAGGAGGGCATCCATCAGCCTTGAAGGTCGGAACCGTACATTGTCGAAGGTCCAAAGCACCTGGAATCTGGAGCCTAGGGTGTTGGAACTCGAGGCGACGGGCGAACTCGTTTGAGATTGGAAAAAGGAGTAAGGCCTTGGTCTCTTTATAAGAGGTTGAATACCAGGAGCCCTCCCCGTAACCGTTTAGGACTCGCTTTTAATCGAGAAAACATGCTAACGGGCACGATTGGGTTACCCACATCCGTATTGATGAGAATCCCCTAAAAGGGGGGCACACGATCTCTGCTTTGACAAGACGTGCCAAGGAAACCGCTTCGCAAAACATGCTGAGGTGGAAAAGTGAAAATGATTCGAGTAAAGGACTTGGCTGTAGTGTGATGACGCACTGCCGAATACGTCAGCAGATTTGATTTGTGTTAATATTATTCTCTCTATGGCAATATGTGGAAGCTTATTTTGCAGAGCCGGACACTACTCTTGGTGTCTACAATCTTCTATGAAGGACTTGGAGGAGGAACCCTCCTTGCAATGCCAAAGACAATTTACGCGCCGGACTCGTCATCATTGAAGCCTGGTTCAGGGGCTACTGAGGGAGTCCTGGATTAGGGGGTGTTCGGGTAGCCGGACTATACCTTCAGCCAGACTCCTGGACTATGAAGATACAAGATTGAAGACTTCGTCCCGTGTCTGGATGGGACTTTCCTTGGCGTGGAAGGCAAGCTTGGCGATGCGGATATTCAAGATCTCCTACCATTGTAACCGACTCTATGTAACCCTAACCCTATCCGGTGTCTATATAAACCGGAGGGTTGTAGTCCGTAGGCAATCAACTCCATACACAACAATCATACCATAGGCTAGCTTCTAGGGTTTAGCCTCCTTGATCTCGTGGTAGATCTACTCTTGTACTACCCATATCATCAATATTAATCAAGCAGGAGTAGGGTATTACCTCCATCGAGAGGGCCCGAACCTGGGTAAAAAACATCGTGTCCCTTGTCTCCTGTTACCATCCGGCCTTGACACACAGTTCAGGACCCCCTACCCGAGATCCGCCGGTTTTGACACCGACAGCGACCTCTCTTGCGGACCCGTGTAGTCCTCGAGGTCATCTTCTTGGTTGATGATGGTAATGCAGTTTTCATGGCTGCCAACGGCAGGGAAGAAGATCTGAGGCGGCGAAAGACAGTCTGGAGGTCAGATCCCTGCTGTGCTGGACCCTTCTGTCGTTGGATCAGCTGAGCTGGGGTGGACGACGGCGCAGCAAGAGTGGGACAAACCACACAAGGTTTTCTTTGACAACTATCTGTAAGAGCAGTAATTCTGTAAGGGCTCGTTTGAATTGGAGGATTCCAACAATGCAGGGATAGGAAATAGACAGGAATAGGATAGGAATGCACGTGTAAAACAGAGAATTTAAAAACACAGGATTTCTGCCAATCTGGGTGTTTGATTCACAACAATTGGAAGATCACAGGATGCAAAGAAGCATGGTGAGATTAAGTCAAACCATTAGAAAATGTGCGGTTATAATGCTATTATGCTACTATCTCTTAGTCTTGTGCTTCATGAATAGGAATTTGAAAAGGAGGACAAGTGAAAATTAAAATTCCTATGTTTTTTCTTTCAAGGAGACACTAAAGGAACAAATCCGTGTGCTCAGTGGACAATATATATAAAATGTAGAGTAAAAAAGAGATACAACAAGTGTACAACCTCTTTGGCAAAGCCATGTCGATCTCAGCGTGATTGGGTTGGCCGGTGAGGATGCTCTGACTGACTTTGCTGTTGGAGGAGGGGAAGAAGATCTTAGGCGTCTGGAGATGGAGCCCGAGGTATAGCTCTGCTGTGATGGAGGGTTTCGTCGTTGGAGCAGCTCCGGTGAGTTGTACGACGCCGAGGCTGAAGCAGGACAAGAGAGACAATGAACAATGTTAACATGAGTGGAATTCTAATAGCATCTCCAATACATGACGTAAAATACATAACCACAAAGTGCTAGATGTAAAATACATCGGCCGCTCATCTCTGAACTTAACTGTCGAAACTGAACTTAACTGTTGAAACTGAACTTAACTGTCGAAACTGAACTTAACTGTCGAAACTAAATTTTGCTATCGAAACTAAATTTTGCTGTCGAAACTGAATGCACTAGCAAGGTGAGGCTACACGTCGGTCGACTGACTTTTTCATCTCTGGTCAGTCGATTTTGCAGTCGTTGGATACGAAATCAAGGGCCTGCGGTTCATCTTCAACCTCCACCCCCCTGAGCCGCCAGCCACCATCGGCCAAACAGCAGCCCCCCGCCGCCCGCGGCCGGTGGTGCGCCGCCCCGCCCGCCCTGAAAACACTCCCCACCGCCAGTCCGCCACCGCCCCGGCCATCCCTCTAGGCTCCCCCGTGCCGAGCTTTTTCTCCGGCGATCCCCACGCCACCGCCCCGCCACCACCCCGGAAGTGTAGCTAAATCGGAGCAGCAACGCAAGCAAGAGCAAAAGCGAGAGCAGCAGCGCGAGCAAGAGCAATAGCAAGAGTAGACCAGGCAGGGTACCGAGAGCAAGAGCAGAGCAGCAGCGCGAGCGAGAGCTAAAGCAGCAGCAGCTCCTACTGATGTGGACGTCGCCGCTGAGGGAGCGACGCCATGGAGGAAGTGGCCGGCGATGCCGCGGTGGATGGAGCCGCGCCGTGTCGGCTCAGGACCGAGCACCGGCAGCACCGTGAGATCGAATCAAGAAGAAAATGCGGCGATTAGTGTACAACCTCTTTGGTGGCGCCGATTAGGCCGCAGCTTCATCCAAGGAAACGGTGATGATGATGATCTTCCGGTGGTGCAGGTGAAGACGGTGGTGTGGGAATGGAGGTGGCGCGAAAGACGAGGGGAACGTCGGGGCAGCTCCTTGGAGGTGGAGGACGGGGTGGCTGAACCAGCGGGACGATGAGATTGACGATGGATCCTCATCCGGTACGGTGGATGAGGGACGTCGAGGTGTTGCTGTGAACGACGTCATCGGGGAAGAGGCTCTGGCTGGGTGGTGGACGGAGCAGGGTGTGGGGTTTCGTCGCGGGTTTTCACGGCCTCGGTGTACGAATGGGTGGGCGGATGGGATGGCAGTGGGGAGCCATGGCTTAGAGACGTGCTTGTCCAAAATGTGGGGTAAGTTACGAAAGTACCCCCACCGATTTGAGGCGGTTCTTTCGGTTCAGGGGTACCATGGGCATTTCGCAGGAGGTGGGAGTTTTCCCGCGTGTTGTAATTTTAGAATAGCAAGGCACGGGTTGAGATGGAGGGAGTTGTCGAAGCACAACGAGACAAAGATACATCTTAAATATTTCGGGCTAACAAGGCGCGGGTTGAAATTTCCGGACAAGCCTAACGTGTACTGTACCAAATCAATGCACACTACAAATGTCATTCAAAACTTTGAATTCATGTTAGGTTCAATTAAAATATTTCGCTACGTGTATAATGCATGCAACCTACTACTCAAATGAACGTTTTAGTGCATTCCAAACGTATATACTACCGCTTCAATATGAACTAAATTTGAATTCGTTTCTCTATTTGAATAAGATCTACAGTAATGATTGTTGTGAAGTCAAAGCATTTGAATTCGTTTCTCTGTTTTAATAAGATCTACAATCATCATTATTGTCAAGTTAAACCATCGTTTGTGTATTATCTTCACAGCACAGCACATGATTAGTCTCGAGTTGCATATGAACTATGTGTACTATATGAACTCGAACTAGATTTTTTGAATCCACTTTATTTTGATTTCAACTCACATTACATTTCTAGCTCTAGCTAGATCTTCATAATCTAAACCATGTCCCATATGTATAATGTGTTTATCACATTATGTATGGTGCCCCGCCCCCTACGCCTACAAGTATTTATATGTGAGTTGCAAACACCACACATTACCACAAATTCAAATAAAATATGAGAATGTTCGATATATAGTATTGTTTAGATTGTTCGATATTTAGTTGTAAGCTGCAAACGCCACACATTATCACAAATTCAAATAAAATGTGAGATTGTTTGATGTATAGTATGGTTTAGATTGTTCGGCATTTAGCTGTGAGTTGCAAATGCCATGCATTATCACATTATGGTATAACATGTGCACAACACGTGTATCACCGCTATATTCATGCATGCAATGTTTAAAACACTATGATCTCCTATTCAAATATATGAATCCGCTTTCATATCAAATTATGATCTTTGTTAGTCTCTTACACCCACACAATCCTCTAACCTTTGTAGCTACCGCTAACTTTCTCTCGTGCATGCACACGCCCTCCTCGCCCTCCCCCTCCCTCGGCATTCTATCCACCGGGCACATTCATTTTTTTTTGTTTAGGTCATTCTCCCAGAGTCTCCACAAATCCTTTCCGACACACACCAATCGATAAACCTCTCCAGCGATGCCTGCCTACAACATACACACACACCTTCAATCTCCTCCTTTATGTGTCCTTGCCTCGTGTCTCTCATACGGTCAGACACACGTGTAAACTCTTGCCCCTCTTTTCATCGATCTCACAACCGCACACTCCTCCCCCTATCTAGCTAGTAGTTGGGCCTCTCGCACCACCTCCTAGCTCCATTCTCTCTGTCTATCCATTTCGCTGGGCCTTATTTGCCTCTAACAAATGGACGTACACCAACCGACCTCTCGCTATACATATAGCTAGCTAGGTCCTTATAACTCGTTTTTACCCACACGTCAATCGATCTACCTCATTAGTTGTGTCTCTCCCTTCCTCCGGCAAACAACAATTGATCTACCGATCTAGTTAGGTTTGCTTACCAAACACATGGTTCCCCTTCATCATCCATGGATGCGTCCCGATAGATCTATCACAAACATGTACATACAGAAACACATCCCCACTCTTATTGATAACATTGCAGTTCCACCCTTAGTTTGTCTAGTAGGCCTCTCCCACCATCTTCGAGAAGCAACTCCATCACCCATCCAGCACTCTACCCCTCTCCCTCCCTCTCCCTCCATCTCTCTCTCCTCTCTCTCTCTCTCTCTGTCCCATCATATTTCCCGTTCTTCAGTTATGTATGGATGTCGACCGATCTCCCTCAAGACATAGCTAGGTCTCTCCTTCTCAACACATATACGAGTCGTTCTACCTCTATAGTTAGGCCTCTGCCTACCCCTCCCCCACCCCCTCCCCCCACACACACCGATACATCGAGCGCTCTAGTCATGTCTCCCTGCCACACACAAACTTGACATGTGCCCTCTAACGTTCCGGTAGGCCAGTCGCCCTATATCTTTGACTTGCACGCACACACAATTTCAATGGCTCTCTTCATCGATCTCGCACCCACCCACTTGATCCTCTCTTCGACTCTATCGATAGCTATGACCCCTCCCTCTCTTCTCGTGGATTGCCCGATCCTCTATGTATGATATGGATAGGCCTCCATTTCACACACATTGCATGCAAAATTTTGTTTGAGATGTCATCGACACATATTCCCACAAATAATTCACGAAATCAACGCCCACCCCACCCCCACCCCAAAACAAAAAACACTCATGAACGCGATTTGTATCTCTCACACACACCCACGTAGGTGGGGGACGTGCACGAAGAGAAGAGGTGCATGCACGACGCACGTACTCCCGTCTCTTTCCCAACCACACCCGTGCGGGTACACGGTGGAGCTCATTTCTGTACGAAAAAGGCAGCCCATGTGGTAATTTGGCACGTGTACTGGTTGTCCACTTGGTGGAGGGAGGATCGTCTACCACGGGTGAAAAAACAAATTGCGACTTGACGTGTTATGTTAAAAAAAGAGGCAAACCATGTGGGGCCTACCTTAGAGGCAAGGCTCTATACACTGGAGTACTTTTGATGTGTCCCGTCAACTTGCAGAACGAGGAGAAGATTGCTTAGTATGCCTTCTCCCCCGCCCACGGGCGCGGTGGCTCGCAGGATGAGGTGAAGCTTGCTCCGCCTTACGCCCGCTTCCTCGCCCATGCGCGCGGTGGCTCGCAGGACGAGGAGAAAAATTTACTACTCCCTCCGTTTACTCCTCGTCCCTACTACCTTGGTTATAGAGATTATATCATATTGTTTGGAATATATATGTCCTTTAGTAGATTTCAATATGAACTACTAGTACATACTCCAAACACTGATGTATATAGACGTATTTTAGAGTGTAGATTCACTCATTTTGCTCTGTATGTAGCACTCTCCCTCGCCCCTCGACCCTCGCCCACGTGGTGGACGTGCAACAATTCATTCGGTCTCATATAGCTAAAATGATATATACTGCACTACCATTATTGCTCGACTTCCTGAAGAGGCGAAGAGCCAATCACAAGGTTAATATTTTGGAGATGCCAAGCGCAAGGTTATAGGAGAACGAGTAGTAGGTGTCGCGTCATTTATAAATAAAGTTTTTTTTTCTTCAGTGGCACGTACGCAATATGATAGGTTCATATGGAGAGAAAAGGAAACCGCTCCACCATATACATAGTAAGGACGGGCCAGCCTACACGGTTGCTTGCTGGGGTTGCTCTCTTCACACTCTCTCGCACAAAACGACTGTGGCCACATCTCTAACATCCCGGCAGATCACGTCCTCTTGGGGAAGGGGTGGATGCTTAGTGTAGATGCGGTGGCCGTCGCCGACGGGAAAACCCACTGTCGGCACGTCCCGATCAGGGGTCCCCGCCGTTCTCTCTCACAAAGCCGGTGAGGTTGCCTTCGTCCCTTGCTCACTGCCGTGACGTGGGCAGTTGCCGCCTCCCGCTGCCCTCCTCAAGGTTGAGCTACGTCCCTCAGGTACAACTCCCTTTACAGCCGACTTGCACCACTGCTCCAGCTGCCCACATCACTCCCTATGGATATTTCTCTACTTCTTTGCCCCGCACATACCTCTACTGGCTTCTACATACTGTATTTGTTATGAGTTTATGTCTCATCAACTAGTCCCAGTAATCTTATTCTAATCACGCTTCTTCAATTTCTTTGCCACAGGGATGCTCATCTCGATTTTGGTGAAACTGCACAAAATGATCCGATCGTCAAAAGGTTGCAAACTTCATTTATTAGGAAGCTCGAACGTTGCCAGCAAATTGAAGCCTGGTCAGGGTTCATGGTTCAAGGGCTAGGGACTGCATGGATCGTTTTTTTCTTTAGCTTCCTCTGTTCCAAAATAAGTGTCAACTTTAGTAGTAGTAGAACTTTGTACTAAAGTTTGCACAAAGTTGAGGCGCTTATTTTGGAACGGAGGGAGTACATATTTGCTATGATTTGTCAATCATTGAGATGCAATAGCATGCATGTTAGTCTCCTTTGTATTTGATGAAATGTTGCAACGGGCAACCTTGGACGCAAGATACGTGTAACAGAAGCTGGAAGCTTCATAGCATTGTACAAATTTATCTCGCTGATAAATTACAGTACGTACTATACTAGTACTTCCTCCGTTCCTAAATATATGTCTTTGTAGAGATTTCACCATGAACCACATGCGGATGTATATAGATGCATTTTAAGTGTAGATTCATTCATTTTGTTCGGTATGTAGTGAAATCTCTACAAAGACTTATCTACTAGTAATAGCTAGCCCCCACTACTAGGAATTCTCTATCCTTTCCTTGAGCCACACCATCAAAATTGATGTAGCCGTTAGATGAAGTAAATCAGTCTGGAATAGCCGTCGGATCTAGACGTTGAGTGGCTCCGCACTAAGCCACATGCAAGCATGCAGAAATACCGTGACACATGCATGTGAGTGGGTTTTAAATCACATCAACATGTCTGGATGCAAGCATGCACCGGTAGCATGCATGTAAGTGAGCTTTTAAGTCCCATTAACATGTCAAAAAGAAAAATATAATCCCATTATGCAGTAGGAGTTGGCTGATCTTTTTTCCTTACATGGGATGATCTAAATGATGATGGGAGTTTATTTAGTTTGGCTACCACATTTTTCATGCAGTTATAGAGTTTTTTTAGTTCTATGAAATCGATAATTTTGCGCAGAGAGATATACTGTTGTTCCGCGGTAACGCGCGGGGACTCATCTAGTAATATTTAGGAACGGAGGGAGTACTATGTAAAGAGTTAGGTGTTGCACAGTGATAGTGTGAGGTGGGCCATGTAATCACTGAGCCTGCATGTTTTCACTGCTCTTGCATGCCTCCGCTGTAAGAATGGAGAAAATTGTAATCTAGTAGTAGTACCTCCTTTCGCCGAAAGCATGGGACATCCAGCAGTCCTACCACCTCAGTAATAAAGACCAATGAGCCGTGAAATCACATAGACCCACCAGTAAGTTGGATGGACGAAGCAACCATCACTCTTGCGCCAGTGAGAGGTCGCGTCCGCTCTGCCCAGGCATGAATGCGGCACCGATTCTTTGGAGCGGCGCTGACCGTTTCGGGCAGGAAGCGCGCGCGGGCGATGGAGGGGCTTTGGGTGGGCTAGGTTGGTCAGGAGCGGGCGTGGCAGCTATCCGCATGTCCCTACCGGACACGCCCGGAAACAAGAGGATGCACCAACTCTCGCGGCTAAAATCGTACACTACACAACATCTCTCTGTAGGAGTAGGTCGATTTGTCGCTCTCTCTAACACACACATGCTATTAAACACACACACACACACGCACCTTGGTCCCGTTGCACCTTCTAATGTGACTTATTACACCTAGATGGAGGGAGTAGTAAGTATACGAGATACGGTGACACACTGACTTAAGTAGAATACAAGTGCCCAAAATTTATGTGCATGTTATAATAACGATTCACTTAAAATAGTACGTGAGCGAACAGAGGGTTCAATTGGACAGTGTTCCCGAGCAGTAGCGAGATGTGTGAGGTAAGATACACTGCTGGCGCTTTTAATTTTTCTTATTAATTTGTTTGTTTCACCCTCTGACTGGTGGGACCCAACGTACTACGTGGAGAGAGAGGTAAGGTGACTAAGGCTGCATTATTTCTGCACCACTGTGGATAGTCTTACCACCAAAGCCACATGACATGATTGAAATCCCAATGACTCCCACACAAAAAAACATAGCATGCTTGCACTACTAGGGAAAACCATAGCAGTAGCACTGGTTTTGTGCTCATTAGTAGCGCGGGTAGGCGCGCTACTAATAAGGCGCTACAGCTATTTCTTAGCAGTAACGCGTGCCACACGCGCTACTGCTAGGACAAATAGCTGCAGCGCTTGTTCGCTCCCACGCTGCTGCTAATGTAACTACTGGCAGCGTGTTTTATTTCCATCGCTACTAGTATTGTTTTTTTTTTTTTTAGTGTATTTATGCGCCATCGTACAAATATTGGTACAATACCAGTTATGAGGTTTACATCATTATGTCCATAACAGTGTATCAAATGAAGGTGGATTAGGTTCAAGTGGAGGCAATATGTGGTGCATGTCAAAAGTATACTACTAATCCAAACTTGATCTAGTTTGGACTAGTAGTACTTTCGATGTGCACCACATGTTGCCTCCACTTGAATCTAATCCGCCAGCACAAGCTATTTAATCATCATCATAATCATTACCACCAACAATATTTATTTTATCACCACTAACACTAGCTAATAATAATCATCAGTCATTACCACCAACACTAGCTATTTTATCATCATAGTAATAGTGTAGCACATCATCATCCTCAAACTCATTTCTAGCTAATCACTCCTGCTGCTCTCTCTTAGGTAAAACAACATAAAACATGTGTAGCTCTCCTCCTTGATCAAGTTGAAGCATGCAGATGAACCTGTCTCCTAATTTTGGGTAGCACATCTGTTTGCTGCCCCCTAGTACTTGTCTGAGCTCCCCCATCACATACCTGGTCCAGTCTTGCACTATTAAGCATTCATCGCTGATCTTGAATGCACTAAAGTAACATGTAGGATATCTTGGCCGTAAGCTAATAATACTCATGGTACCTTTAGTCTCGATCCCATAAGGCACAACATTCATCGGGAGTCCCTGTTGAAGAACATCATATGGTCACATACTTAGCAATGAAGTTTAGCTTCACAAATAATGTATTGGAAAGATGCACTAAGGACAAATAGTAAAAATCTTACCACCCTTCCTAAATAGATGTGACCGTAGTTCATGACGAACACTATTGGTCGCACGTTTTCAGTACTAAGATTTCTAAGTCCAGGAAGAAAATTTGTCTTGATAGTATCAAGATCCTCAAGCCATGAAATTACATAATAACTTAGCTCCTCGCAGTTTAGTTCAGCCCCGGAACAGTAGTAGGTCCTGTCTACCAAACGCTGGACATGTTTGCTTGCACCGAAATAAGCTGACAATACAAATTAGTTGTCAACTATTTTTGAATAAACAATATCAAAGACATAAATATGGTTGAGAAACTTACATTTTGGTGTAACTGGAGGCGTCTGCACATCGACCCAGATGTCGGTATTACCTTCAATATCATCTTCCAGACGAATATCAAAGGTGATAACCATATCAGGCTAAAATGCATAAGTCTTGCATAGTGCTCGCCATGTTTTGCTTCCAAAATAGGTGCAGTCGTCTGAATTGTATAATTTTGCGTGGAAAATATAACCATGCTCGGTCTTCAAATAAACTTTCTTTACCTCCATAGTATGACTGAAACCTATCTTATCCAGTACAAAAACTCTTGCATGGCAGGGGATACGCTAGTAGAATAGTAAAAAAAATATAAGTTGAAGCAAATGAAGCAGATGTCATGCGTAATTACGAAAAAAGACTTGTCATTGTGACTTACTATATCCACTTCGAAGTTCTCGTCCAGCTTGATGCTGAAGTGCCTATCATCATCTAGGAAGATTCCGTCGCACAGGCCGCGCTCATCTTTGCAGTATTTGCAAATACCGAAATCCTTTTCGTTGTCAGACATTTCCTATGTTCATAGTGAAAACATTAATTGAAAATCGATAGAAGACAACTACCAGGATACTCAACACACAAATCCGGGGCACTCGATATTTCCTACATATTCTGGAAAAAGTCATGCCAAAATTCACGGAAAAATCCGGCATGACCTTTGCTAAAATAGGATATATCGAGCGCCTGAAATTTGCCGGAACGGAAATGAATCAACACTCCGGCAAAACATAGGCCACTCGGAGGTGTATCCTGCAAACATGACCGGCCACTTGGATATTGAGCAACACAAGATATACATTTCAAAATATCTTATAAGACTCAAATTAGCATGCATTCAATAAGCAAAAGTAAATCATCTCATGCGTCCGTACATCGTCGAATATTATCACTAATACATCCGAATAGTGTCATACATATAACATCACTAGTACAACTAAAACCCTAGCACATGACGGGTATCGGCGCGGGCGGTGGACACCCACAGAGAAGGAACCATCATGGGTTCATAGCTCTAGTGAGATCCCTGGAGAACCTGCCAGGTATTGGAGAACCTGTGCTCCAACACAAACAAGTAGAGATGGACGTGCGCGTCCTCCTCACTGACACGGTGACGCACCACCTCCGCGGAGTCCTCGAGCCTCTGGACCATCACTGGCCCACGCGACCGCCACCAAAGAAGGTTCGGGTCAATGATAGGCTGGCTCCTCACCAACCTGCACCCCCCGGTAGGTAGCGCCTCCCAGTACCACCCCGGAGGAGCTCAGTCCTGGACATGGCCCATCTGGTCAAGCAGGTGTCGTCCTCTGCCGACTCGACGACGAGGATGCGGGATAGGCATCGTCCACGTCGATGCGGGAAAATTGCTTTAACTAAAAAATAGCAACAAGTTCTTACTAACTATTTCTATTAATTCAACTAGTTCTTACTAAAAATAAACTTACTATAAATAAAAATATTCTAGTACCTAATTAGTACCTAGTTCTTACTAACTAATTAGTACCTAAGAACTACTGCCCTAATCGTTTCCACCCTAACTAATTTGATGGAGGTAGAAACCCTAGGCAGAGGTAGGGGAGAGGGAGGAGCGGGCGTGCTCACCTCGGGTGCCTGGGATGAGGGAGGGGCAGGCGGCGTCGAGGTCGTGGTCGGG
>NC_041388.1:505439-522339 GCF_002162155.2 Triticum dicoccoides | reverse complement strand
AGGTCGGGGTCGGGGCGGCATCCGGGGCGGCGTTGAGGTCGGGGGCGGGGGCGGCGTAGAGGGTGTGCGGAGAGCGCGCGGCGGCCCAGGGGCGACGGCGGCGGCGAGAGTGGAGTTGGATTTGGGGGATGAAGTGGCCGTGGGGAAGGACGAACCGCATGATTAAGTTAGAAGTACCAGTAGCGTGTTCCAAAAAGGGCGCTACTGCTACGTTAGCTACAGCGCATTCTGGAATACGCGCTGCTGGTACACCATTCTCTTTTTTTCCTTTTTCATTTAGTCTTCTTCACATTTTTTTCCTTTCACCTTATTCTATTTCTTTCATTTTCAATTACCTTTCTATTTGCTTTCCATTTAATTTTATATCCTCTATCAGTAGCGAGTTTAGACTAAAACGCGCTGCTACAAAGAAAGTAGTGGTAGCGCGGTTCGTTATAGGTCGCTACTACTATGTGTAGCCTATCGGCTAAGCCGTGGGAATTTTAGTAGTAACGTGTTTGTAGGAAGACGCGCTACTGCTAGAACTTTATCTGCAACGCGGTTTTCGCAGGCTCGCTACTGCTACTTAGCACCAACGTGCTTTTTTGACCCATGCTGCTGCTAAAGTTCTGTGTATAAGGTTTTCCCTAGTAGTGTTGTCACACGAATGCAGGAATATAGAAAAGGTTATTTCCCTCTCGCTGAACATAACAGGAGGGTTGTGTAGCTAGTTAGCCTGTTCGCTCATCAAACTTGAGGTCTCGGGTTCGATAACTACACTTGAGCATAATTTGTGCCAGGAGGATTCTTTGACTGGTCAAAATGTTTTCTAGGGTTTGCACGCTTCACACTCTCTCTCCAGTATATATATACACGCTGGAGCCTCAGCGCTTGTAGTTGCTCTCTTCACACTCTCTTGCCCTCTCCCGCTGGAGCCTCAGCGCTTGTAGTTGCCCTCTTCACACTCTCTCACCCTCTCCAGATCTAAACAAGACTTCGTTGGCCTCTCTCTCCCCTCACTGCTGCTCAAATAGCCAGTAGGATCCGTCCGCCGGGAAGGGATGGAGGCTTAACGCTGTCGCCGTCGGCGAGGGACTACCGGCGCAGCTATTCACTTTCCACCCAACGGCGGCGCGGTAGGGCCTCCGACCCCTTCTTCTTCGCCGCCGTCCCGTCGCCCACCGAACCACGCCCCAAGAACCTTAAGGTATAATTTACTTACTCCACATGCATTGCTCTAGCTGCATGTATACCATGAATCTAGGACGTGGTTCAAAGAGGAAAGGAGTGGGGGAAAGTAGTGGGAAAAGTTGTATATAGCATGAATCTAGGACGTGGTTCAAAGAGGAAATGAAGGGGGAAAGTTGTATAGCATGAATCTAGGATGTGGTTCAAAGAGGAAAGGAATGGGGGAAAGTAGTGGGGAAAGTCGTATCGCATAAATCTAGGACGTAGTTCAAAGAGGACAGGAAGGGGCGAAAGTACTAGTTCAAAAAGAAAAGGAAGGGACAAGGCTGTAGAGTTTGAGCAGGACTAGATTTGTTGTGCTCACATAGGGAAAGGTGTCTAAAGATAACAAAACTGGGACCAACACAAATATGCTCCTTGGTTCTTTGTTCTTTGTTGCAACAGACTGTGCATGACCATAGTACATAGGTAGATGCACATGGTGCAGGTGCGTCCACTGTCCTGTGCAACTCATTAGCTATTGTTAATCTAAGGCCCTGTTTGGTTAAAAACTCCCTAGTCCCTACCTGCTTGGTTCCAGGGACTAAACATGGACTAGAGGTTATTAAATGACATGCTAAAATACCATGTTACCCCTAGTAATGAACTAATAGAGACAAGGTGCGATGCGTGGCAGGGGCAACTATTGGAAAAAGTCCCAAAAAGACTCCCTCGGGGTCTTCTTTCTTTAGTCCCAAATGCCTACTTTTAGTCCCTAAAAGTCCCTCCTGTTTGGTTTAGATGGGACAGACACAGAGTTTTTTTAGTCCCTACACCAAAATGTCCCTCTAAACAAACACCCTCTAATAATGCCGCTGGAAAATTGATGCAATGCCACAGTTAAAAGCAAATTACATGTTTAATGAATTTTATTGTTAATATAATATCTATGTTAATATTAATCAATGCCACCGTTTGAGAAATGCTACTATCTTGCTTTCTTTCCCATTTAGATAAGGTAGATGCTTCTTTTTGTTGGCTTTTGTGTCATCCACCGTTATTGACCACTAATTGTTTCCTTTGCACCTCTGTGTAAACAGGGTTATCTACTTCACCTCGTTGCCATTGTGACCTTTTGTTGCACTGCACACAACACTTTTGTTTTAAGAGTGTTTTGTGCAGTTCAACCAAAATATCACACCGACAATGTTGCCTGATTGCTTAATCTTAGTGGAACTGCACAAGAGGAGATCTTACTTCCTATCCGTTAAGGCGAATTTGGTTCAGATCTTCTTATTGTGAGTTGTTTGAATTCCGCATCATGAGAGGTCAGTACTAGCCTTCTTTCACATGATTCTGCAGTGTGCTTTCATATGTTGTGCTACTTGTACGATAATGTTACTTGATTTTAGTGAACTGCACAAATGGAGACAAGACTTCCAATATGTATGTGCACCGTAATATCCCATTGAGGTAAGATAAGGATATTTCACAACTGCTGGCCTGTATTTTGCCACTTTCATCAGAAAATTAAGTTTAGTACTATACTTGTGCTCCCTAATTGACATGCCAAATCTTACATTGAAGGTGAAGCTTGTCTGTTATTGAACCAAGTGATGAAGGGGAAGAACATGCGGAAGAAAAACAAAAATCAACTCCCGGTGCTGTAATGAAGCACTGGAACTGTGATGACATAAGTAATGATATAGTTTTGCATCTTAATTTATTGATATGGCTAGAACGAGCAATTGTTTTGCCACTGATTTGATGCCACTCTTAATATAATATGTAATTATCTCTACTTGTGCAAACAAGGATCTTCTTTGAAGATACCATATATTTTAGTGGCACTGCATAAGAAGATGTTGGAAACATTAAACTAATCGAGGAGTATATAGTAAGCATGGCCACCACCGTAGATAGCAACAGATGGTTCCGGAGAAGTGCTTCATTTGTATGCTCTATACAATAAGCCTCCTGACAAAGGTTGGTACTCACCCACTGATTTCATCCATATGATTGAGCTTTGTCATCTCTATTGGTGTTGTGCTACTGTTTAGATACTGTCATGAAAAAGTGGCATTGTCCTTGAGAAGTGCTTCATCTGTGCTGTTTTAAATATTTCCTTTACTTTTTTTGAGCAAACAGGGATGCTAGCATTTAGTAGTCCTCTTGTCTTTGCACAACAGGATCATCTTCCTCTGAAGAAGAATATGGAGTACGTGAAGTGACTAGTTCCTATTATGCCAGGATGAAGAAGCCCTGTCTATCTTCTCATTAGAAGGAGAAGTTGAAGGATGGTTACATTACTCCCCACAAGACCAAACTAACTTCAGCTCAGAAGGACTGACAAATCTACATTTTTTTGCTGTGATGCACGAGTACAATGTTGTTCTAGGATTCTTTCTTGTGAGTTCCATTTTTCTAAAAGTGTGCTCTACATGGACCATGTATGTGCCTGTTGAAACTGTCAATTCATAGTACAACTTGCTTTATACTAATCACTTTTTTGTATTTGTGCAAACAGGGGTGCTTAGCTTGATTTCAATGGGAACTGCACAAAATGTTCATGAATACATCGAATCATTCATTTCCACCACAAGAAAGGAGGTGCCGATAAGTTCAAGGCGTTGCAACATATAAGGGAGAAATCATACAAGGTACGCGCGAATTTGGTTGATTTTGGTGGAACTGCACAAAAAGAACAGTTGGTTTATTTAGCTCGAGGTGCCATGTCAATGTCCGAACTGATGGCAAACCCTGCCCATTCCACAATCGTAGACATTTGATATTTTGGAATGGGACAACCTTGTCAAATTTTGCTCATTGATTTTAGCAAGACATGCGTTTGATATTTTTGAATGGGACACCCTTTGCTGTCAGCAGCGTCGATCAATTTTTTCTTTATTCTTTAGTTGTGAATTAAATATTGCCTCTGACATGTGAGTCGCTGAGATGCATAATCATCGATTGTTTTGAATGTTCTCTATGAATTGACAAGCCTGTGTGTTTGATTGCAATGTACAGAAACGCTAAAAAGCTGCTCAAACTCTTTGTACTCCTCCTGTTCCTTTTTACTTCGCACATTGTAACATTGCATACTTTTTTTGTATAAGATTGGTCAAAGTAGAGATACTTTGACTGCAGACAAAACTTGTATGCAGACTAGAAAGGACCGGAGGGAGTACATGTGAAACGGCTGCAAACGAGGTGATCACCCTGGGAATAATGCTAGTACGTATTGTTTTGCATGTTCATCCAATGCCAGTGATACAGGAATTCGAACTAATCGAAATAAATTCATTCATAGACGGTCGGATTTCATATAAACATGCCGGATTTCATTACATTTCATACATTCTTTAACTAAAAAGGGGTGCGCTGGAGGTATAATTAATTAACCGAAGCTACCCACCTGTGTCCCGCTGAGCCGAACAGAAGCTTCAGTGACTTAACTGCAGGTGTAGTTGCGTAACTGACATGTGGCCTGTTGGGCCCACGTGTCAGTCAGCCAACTGCACCAGCAGTTAAGAAGAAGCAGCGTTCTTCTCCAGCGCAGCTCTCCGACTCCACGTCGCCGCCAAGAAGCTAACCGGCCGTCAATGGTCAACCCGCCTAGCTTGGCTTCAACCGGAGGGTAGCAGCGGTGGCCTTACTTGGACCCGAGCGGCGGCGACCTACCATGTTCTACTCTTCCTTGTTTTCTGTGTGGCGTGGCCTCGTTGGCAGTGGGGTGGGGCCTCGGGGGAGCCGGCGATGTCCTTTGTCTTGTTGCCAGCGGGCGGTGCCTTAGCGGAGCGGTGGAAATCCTCCCCCATGTTGCCGGCAGGGTGGGGCCTGGGCTGAGCCGGCGATGTCCTCTGCCTCATTGTTGGCGGGGCGGAGCCTCGGCGGAGCCGGCGGTGTCCTCTGCCTCGTTGTTGGCACCGCGGGGCCTCGGCGGAGCAGGGCCTCGTCGATGCCAGCGAAGCGGGGACTCGTTGGAGTCGGCATTGTCCTCTGCCTCGTCCTCAGTCTCGCCAAACAGCGCCTCACCTGCTTAATCGCGCTCTTTCCTAGCCTCTTTGTAGGCGGCCGCAGCCTCCGCCACCCGCATGCGATACCGCCAGCGCTCGAGGCGGCCCTTGCGGGCGGAGCGGTACGAGTCGAGCAGCGCCTCCTGCTCCGCCCACTCCACGGCGATCTGCTCCTCTGCCTGTAGGTGCTCCTGGAGGAGATGGTGGTTGTAGGCAGCGTCGGCCTGCGCCTCCCGGAACTGCTCCTCACGCATCTGCCTCACCCTGTCCATATATTGGGCATGGGCCTTGCCGATGGTCATGGTGCAATGCACCGGCGAGGATGGCGCCGAGGAGGGGGTTGGCGCCGGATCGTCGACTACCATGTTATCCATTGGGACGTCATCATCCTCCGGCTGCCTGCCGGCCAGCCGGTCGGCAGCAATGGCTGCCATCTCCTTGTGGTCCGTCGTCCGCCCATCCCAAATAGCGCTGGAGCGCGAGGAAGCCATGGTGGGCAGTAGTGGTGTGGACAAGAGAAAGGGAACATATGCGGATGACTGCAGCTATGGCCGACGCGGCAGTTTATATAGCAATGGTGGGCGGGCGGAGGGACGGACGTGTGGTGCCGGAGTAGCTGCCTTGGCAACCGCGTATCATTAATGTGGGCAGCAGATGGACGGACGGACGGCACTTGTGTCGTTTGAAGGCGGAGCAATCGCCTGCACCGGGAAGCGGGGCGGGCGGCGCTGACTGTTACGGGCGGAAAGCGCGCGCGGGCAAGGAGATGACTTTACTTGGAGAGGATGACAATGGGGACCCACCAGGTCCATAGCCTCACGTATGCAAGTGCCTCCTTATTATATATATATATAACTATAATTTATTTTTCTTCCTCCTGGTTTCCTGACATCACGGTCCAACACCATTGTCAACCTATGTAGTAGTCAATAAATGAGAGAATTGCACAAGAAGTGGCCGACAGCTGGGACCAAGCAGCTCGAGCAGTATTTGTGTTTTGAGGTGTGAGCACTGCAGAGTTTTTCGATGTTTACCCAAGATATTAATTTTTCTCCTCTGAACAACAACGAAAACATCGCTGCAGGTATTAACTGGGCGGGCCGTGGCCCGTCTAGCCCAGGCCAGATATCAAGCCCAGATATTAATTTTTTACAAGCTGAAAATGGCTAGCCCAGCCATACTTTTTTTAGGAATACCCAGGCAAGGTCAAGTTGTTATTCTCCGCCCCGCTGGGCTGCAAATCTTTCCTAGGAGGGATGCATTAGGCTTAACAAGAAAATGGGCTTTAAGAAATAACAAATGGGATGTATTTATAAAAACTGGGCAGTAACTATAAAAAATGCACCAAACACGTGATTACTTTACAAAATATTATTTTTGGATATTGAAAATTTTAATTTCATTAATTGTTGCGAGCGCAATGTTTCGTTGGATTTTTACGTAATATAAATTTATATTGAAATTGTATTTAATCTGACTATAAATTTCGGGATAAAAATATTTTGGATCCCATCAAAATGTGGGAAATTTTATTGAATTCTGTTTTGAACGGTTGGTTGAAATGGGCTGTACTTTTAACAAACTATAAATGGGCTGTAGTAAATTCCATTAGAATTCAAAAATGGGCTACACATTCTTACAAATCTCAAATGGGCTATAAGTTCTCTGCCACACACTTCTGGCCTTACTAAGTTGACGCGTCCCCTAAAAAAACAGAGTTGACGCGTACGCAAGGCTTTGTCAACTTATAGTCAACCCATGGTTCTAGCAGTAGTGGCCGTTGGATGTCCATCCAACGGATGCCATGCTTCTTCTTCAATCTCGGATATTCTAGCTTCACCCGCCCAAAAAATGATTCCTCCCCCTAACATCTGGGGTGCACCGTTTCGGAAGCTGACCTATGGGCCTACTAAGTTGACGTACCAAGGGCTTTATCAACTTAGTCAATATAAACGATTCTAGCTGCAGTGAATGTACGATGTCCATCCAACGACCGTCGTGCTTCTTCAACCTCTGGTATTCTTGCTCCAGCCGCCCAAAGCAGCACCGGTCATGCCACCTGCTCCTGCCTCCCGTGGCCGGCTGTGCTGCCGCGGAGGCCTCACCGCCCCCTACTACTCCCACCGCTAGCCAGGCCATCCCTCCACTCACCCACACCCCCTGTTATTCTACGGCGACGGCAGCGCAGCCGAACCAGTGAACCCTCGTACTCCTCTCCACGTGTGCATCCACTGCCGCGTCTTCCCCGGCCCCGCGTCGTCCCCCTCCTAGGCCTCGCCGTCGTCCACCGCCCTGGTGCTCTCGGCACGGCGTGGTCAACATGGTCAAGGAACAACTTACATCGGACGTCGACTGTACGTGGAGAGGCTGACAGCTGGGTCCACGGCAGCCGCAAGGAAGTGCCTCCTTATTACGCGCAAAATAATTATTCCTCCACCTGACAGCGGGGACCCACCGGACGGGCCGCCGTATTTCACAAAAAAATGATTCACCCCCTGACTGTTGGGACCCACGAGCTACATCTTCGCACGCAAGGAAGTGCATCCAAAAAAAACGATTCGCCCCCTGACTGCTGGGTCCCACCAGCTACATCTTCACACGCAAGGAAGTGCGTCCGAAAAAAAACGATTCGCCCCCTGACTACTGGGACCCACCAGCTACACCTTCGCACGCAAGGAAGTGCGTCTGAAAAAAAACGATTCACCCCCCTGACTGCTAGGACCCAGCAGCTACAGCTTCGCACGCAAGGAAGTGTGTCCGGGCAAAAAAAAAACAAAACGATTCGCCCCCCTGACTGCTGGGACCCACCAGCTACATCTTCGCAGGCAAGGAAGTGCCTGATAGTCGGGACCCACCCGGTCGAAGCGTATGTAGCATTGTCATTCTGGTCACGAATGTGTACGTACATACTAGTCGATGTAGACGCGCGCACGTGTCATAGTAGAGGCGCGCACGTAGCATGTACACGTGGTACGCACAACGGCCAGGGTGCAAGAAAGAAAATACGGCCACATATGTGTACATACGGGCAGGGTCTCGAATGCCTACTCACGCGTACGTACGGCCAGGGCTCGTGTACATGGCTGGGTCGGAATGGAAAAACAGTGTCGTCGTCGTGTTCATGGGGAGGCAATGTAATGCGTCGTGTTCATGGGGCGGAATGCGTCATGTTCATGGGGACACAACGGAATGCATCGTGTTCATGGGGAGGCAACGCAATGCGTCGTGCTCATCGAGAGGCAACGGAACGCGATGGAGCCAACCAGCTGGGTCGGAACGGAATGCGTGGTCATGTTCATCGGGAGGGCTTGGACGAAACAGGCGATGGAAACGAAGCCTGGCGTACCGCAGAACGGAGGAAACGAACCTCCTACGGTCGAAACGGGGGTCCTGTTGATCGGGAGGGGTGTGGCGTACCACAAAACGGAGGAAACTGACCTCCTACGGTCGAAACGGGGGTCATGTTGATCGGGAGGGGTGTGGCGTACCACAAAACGGACGAAACAGACCTCCTACGGTCAAAACAGGGGTCCTGTTCATCGGGAGGGGTGTGGCGTACCGCAAAAAGGGACTCCACGGGATACTGTTCATCTCCACCTCGACCTCCTCCAGCCTCCACGGGCTCTTGTTCTTCAAGCCTCCACCGCGCGCTACTCCACCGGCTACTGTTCAACCATCCCTCCACCATCTACTGTTCATCCAGCCCTCCACACCACGGGGTCCTGTTCAACCACCCCTCCACGGGCACCCCTCCACCGTCTACTGTTCATCCAGCCCTCCACACCATGGGGTCCTGTTCATCCAGAGGCAACGCCACCACTCACTGTTCATCCAAAACCCCCCGCAACACTCACTGTTCATCCCAGAGGCAACATCGATCGGCTTCAGTTAGCAGCAGTAGCGAAGGAATCACTTGATCGGGTTCAGTTAACAGCCATCCACTACTAGAAAAACCCCTACTAATGGCGCACCTATTATGGCTATTAATGGCGCATCCGTGGTGCGCCATTGATAGCACGCCATTAGTAATTTTTACTAATGGCGCACCACCTGGTGCGCCATTAGTATCTGGTATACTAGTGGCGCACCTCGGGTGCGCCATTAGTATGCCTCCCAGGGGCCATGTATACCCAGGTGCTTTGGCATACTAATGGCGCACCACCTCCGGATGCGCCATTAGTAACCGCGGCATACTAATGGCGCACTGCCCAGTGATGCGCCATTAGTATGCACTGTCATACTAATGGCGCACTGTCATGTGATGCGCCATTAGTATGAATATTAGGTTTTTTTTTATTTTTTTTATTTTCTGTTTTTTGCACAGGTTACAAAATGTATAGTTTGACAAAATATAGACAGCACACATCAACAACAGATTCATCAAATGTATAGTCTTTGAATACAATTCATCATATTAGTCTCCGAATACAATTCATCATATTAGTCTCCGAATTGAAAACACCGAACAAAGATAGAACATTATATTACAAGTCTCGAGACCGCGAGTAGCGAGTCTGTCTTCACATTACAAGTCGATATCGATCATCTAAACTACCATCACATAGAAGAGAGCTGCGGTCATCACGATGAGCATCATCACGATGAAACTCGTCTTCATCCGGTTCCTCCAACGCTCCCTCCCCTCTCCCGCTAGATAGCGGGCGTATCTAGATTCGGCCTCGGCCCTAGTGGTGTACCCTTTGTAACTGTTACCGCTGAATCGGTGAACCTGTCTCCGACACTCCTCCCAGTCATCGTAGACTCCGGGAACCTTACCCTTGTACACGACATACGTCGGCATCGCTATGCACTAGCCAAACGAAACGTTAGTACCAATTCACAGACAATACATAAGCAATATATAAGTATGCAACAGAACGATCGGAAGAGAAAAGCAAGACATTAATAGCATCGATTACATCTAAGTTGATCGACTCTCGAAACCAAAGAGACATACTACAAGTTCATTAAAGTTTAATTACAACATGAGCCAATCGATGTTTCAGAACTAGACAACTCGACTCAAGGGACCGGAGCATGGATGAAGCCGCCGTCTATCGTGGGAGTCATGAAAGAACGGGCGTTGTCATCCTGCATTTGTAGCATTGTGTCGATGTCACTGTTGGACGGTTGATTTCTGAGGTAGAACTGCCCCGAGGTACGAAGGACATCTTGATGGATGATTTCCGCAAACTCCGACTGGATGCGAAAGAATTCTTGTCGAAGGTCCGCGTCCTGGATTGCCGACACGCTCGCGGCCCAATCTTTGAGTTTACTCGGTAGAAGAAGTTGATGATGGTCCCGTACGATCGCCCGCATGTGATGGATGGCGTAGTAGGCACCCTTCTGACCACCAGGCGGCTGCTTGACGCAGCAGAACGTCGTATTGTGGGAGAACACGTGCTTGCCGTACTTACGAATAGGCCTGGTGAAGGTGCCTCCAGATTGGGCGTAGCCGGGGAGAACATCATCAAGAACCTTCTTGACATTTGTGTAGTCTACGTTCGACTGACGGTCCGGGTCGAAATACGTGGCCATAGAATATTTGGGGCTTAGGAGGATGAGCGTGCAACGTGTGTCACTGCAGAAAACACGGAATGTTAAAAGAAAAACGATCGAAATGTAAGAATTCATATGTTACGGGCCGGTTGAGGGGAGGACTTACTCGGGAAAGTAAGGCACGAGGAAGTTATCCTTATCTTGGTTTGCCAGAATGACGCCTTCGAGGTAAGAACTCGCGACTTGCCGGTCTCCAGCGCTGCCCAAGATCTTGGCACGCATGTAGAAGGGGTCGACTATCACGATGTCCGGGGTCTTGTCGCGAATGATCCGCATCTCCATACTCAGCGAAAATAGCCGAACAAAGGTGTAGTGCAGCGGATGAAGGTTCAACATAGCGTGGATGTCATCAAAACGCAGGACGATCGTACGCCCGATGGAGTTATCCACAAAGCCCTTGCCCTGTGGCACCTTGGCCGCGAAAACCGGGTATGCCACATCCTTCTCTCTGAGACGCCGCTTCTCCAAAGCAAGAACACTGTCATGCAGACTCCGCATAGCACCGGTTGCAGCATTGAGCATATTTGTCGGTAGCATCGCCCTACCCGCCACATGCACCCTCCTCGAGATATCCTGCGGTGAAGGTGGCCCGTCCTGAGCACGGATCGTACTCGGTGCCGGCTGGCTCGCACCCTTCTTAGTCTTTATTTTGCGTGCCTTCTTCTTCTCCCGTAATGGGACCGAGTTCTGCTCACAGACCGCCTTCTTGAGTGTGTTGGGGCTGATAATATTTCGCACCTCGCCTATCTGAGGCTCGGTGAAGTCGGCAGCTGGAGGCGTCTCCTGAGAGCTGAACGCCAGACGGCGCCTGTTGCAACTTGGCTTCTCCGTGGTACGAGCTAGATCGCACACGTCTTTTGTTGGGTTTGGTTCTTGAGAAGGAGGCCCCATGAAGTCGCCATCGTACCCATGCTCGGCAAAGTACTGATCGACATTGCCAAATGTATCATCGTCGTCGTCGTCGTCGTTCTGATCCTGTGCCATATGCATGTTTGGATCCAGTGGCATAGGGATGTCCGGCACCATTACGGCGGTCTTGCCATGGGGCCGACTTGGCGCCGGCACGACTGGCGGTGTTGTCTTTGGGGTGGTGTCCCCCGCCCCCAAACGAATCTGGCTCTTCGGCCAAAGCAGGGGCCAGCTCAGGCAGGCGCTGAGGGTCATCACGTCTTCATCGTCGGCCCCGACGGGTCGAATCGGAGGTAACAAGTCGTCGCAGCCTGGCAGCACCCGAACCAGTTGAACCCTAAACAAGTTGGGTGGCATCTGGGTACCGTGGAACAAGGGATTGCCCGGTTGAACGATTTTGCCCTTGGCGACATCGACCAACTCGTTGTTCACGAAGTGGAGGAGAGTGCACGGAACATCGGCGGCGCCCTGTGAAAACATGTAGGGCGTTAGGGATGCCCAGTCAAAGGCAAGGAGATGAAGTCCTCGGCCGAGAGAGGCTTAATTAGTTACCGATGATGGCGTCAAGCTCGGCTAATGTCGAGGCACCGCCAACAGTGGGCGTGCAGTTGACGGAGGGGCCGCTTGCTAAAGAGGTGCCGGCCGGCGTACACCCGGGTGCATTAAGCTCCCGTGCCGGTGTCGGAGACACCAATGCCGCCTCCGCCGGAGGCACCAATGGCCCCTCCATCGCATTATGCGAGTTGCTGGCCGTGAAGCTAGGAATCGGGGGCGGCCCCTGTTGGCCGCCCGCAATCCACGCACTCAACCCCGAGATCAAGGTAGGCACAAGGGCGGTGATCGTCGCTCCGAGTCGTTGTTCCACTTGCTCTTGGACAATCTCCGGAATCCGCGCCACCTGTGCCTTGAGTTCTTGAACCTCTCGCGCCTGGCTTTCCGAGCTGGTCTTTTTCTCCTTCCGCACACCAGCGGTATAGTATGACCCCCATTTTGTCGACAAGCCTTTGCCGGCCACACGACCAGCTGACGTCGGCTTACTGAGCTTATCCTTGTTCTTCATTACATTCAACCCCCTATTTAGAGTGGTGTCCCAAGGGTTGCTCTTAGTCGACCCCGCGCTACTGCTTTCAGTCGCCTGTGGAAGGAATGTGAACCATTTAGAAATTTGGCTTCATTAATTAGAATGCAACCATATGGAGCTAATTACGCGGGGGTGTATTCCTTACCAGAACAAGCTCAAGCTGCCTGGTCTTCGGATCCGTGGTAAGCTCCTTTGTTTTCGGGTCCTTCTTGTACCGGGCCCTGACAAAGTTCCTGGTCTGCTTGTCACCGTATTTATTGAAGAGGGGCGGTAGGCCTTGCTCGGCACGGTCTGCCTCCTCCTTGTCCCATATAGGCTCCGCCACTCTGTAACCGCCGGGACCGAGTGTGTGTTCCCCTATGTTCAGCTCCCGCATTTGTTTCCCCCACTCACTTGATTGGGAGCTTGCGGTGCTCGAGCAATTGATCTTGAAGTCGTTGTAGTCATCTTCGGTGATCGAAGGATTTTTCTCCTTGATCTTCTGATAACTCTCACCTTTCTCGATCATTCTCTTCACATTGCTTTTCCAAGTAGACAGGGCCTTGCTCATCTTCGTGAGGGCATCATTGTTCACTTTATTCCCTTTGAGGCTTGTGTTTTCAAATTCAGCGGGGAACTTGTATCGTTCGTGCAGCTTCGTGAAGAGGAGGTGGCGCAAATTCCCTCGGTCAGGATGCCTCAGGTTCTCGGTGTTGATCGAGACGGTGCTCCGGACAATGCACCCGAGCTGAAGCGAGTACCCCTTGACTATTCGTTCGGGCGCCGTTGGATTCCCGTTGGAGTCCACTTCAGTAACTTCCTCCTTGAGGGTGCGGAGCACGATCGGGCGCCGGTCCTTCCGTTGCCTCTTCGGTTGGCTGCCATATCGGCGGCACCATCAGTGGTGGCATCAGTGTGGTCATCCTCGGCGGCACCATCCGTGGTATTAGGATCGGTGGGGAAGGCGGCGTCCTCATAGAAGTGAGGTTGTTCCTCCATCTCCTGGGACAGCTCCCAGAATGCCTTGCCGCCCGAACCCCCGGCCTCATCGTTGTGGGCCATGTTTCTCTCTAAATAGAAACAAAGTTTGGTCAAAAAGTTGGTTATTGTCAAGGAACAAGATCTCTAAGTTGACCAAATAACCTAATTCTCGAGGAATGTCACCAAAAAGTTGGTTATTGTCAAGGAACAATTGAGAGATGTTTGTGATATTGCCTAGGTGTTTTGGGATAGAACCTGTTAGTGTGTTGTTGCTAAGGTCCAAGTCCACGTTCTCAGGGTAACCTAGTTCTTGAGGGGTGTGTCTAGAAAGTTCACTCTTCTTTTTAGAAGACAAGCGTCTGAAATGGTATTGCCTTTCCTTAATTTGTACTATTTTTTCATTGTGTTGAATACTTATGTGGGTGAGTGTATCTGTAATTACTTTTTACTACACCGCAGGGTGTTCAAACACGCGGAGAGGATAAACGCTAGCAGGCTGATCATTGCATATCATTCATAACCATGAATGAAGGCTCAATGGACCAAGGAAAGAAAACCTACACAAACACAAGGATCACTATTGGAGACACTCAGGCCTGCTGCTTTGTGTTGATTGTTCAGAAGCTAGGGAATGTCCATTATATATAGATGCAGAGAAGCTTCGGCCGTGGTGAAGGTCAACCCCTATATTTTAATTGGAGGGCCAAGAGATAAGCTAAGCTGCAAATTATGAATCTGCATCGAAAATTGCACCACATTCAGCATAGGGCAGGAGACGCCTACCCTAATGAATATGTTATTCTCACACCTCATCACTTGCTGAACTTGTAAATCATTTCCGTGAAAACAATCAAACGGTTTTCAGCGACAAGTGATACAAGGAACTAAACTGGGTTTCAGCTCTACATGGGCCAGAGTGGACTTGAGCAAATGTGTGTATGTGATGTGCCCCAACAGGGTAAACTTATTAAGATATACTCCAATCTTCATCAAGTTGCAGTTTTGAAACGTTGGCAGTTTTTCTAGCTGATGAAAGGAAACGATTTCCTTCCTGGACCATCGAGTCATGCACACGTTGGGTTAATGCGCAGTCGAACTCCGATGAAGAAAAATAGAAAGTATATGGCATAAAGGGGTCTAGACTTGTGCAATTTTGACATTTAGGGTTACCCAAATGCATGTGTTATGACTTCTGAAGCCAGACAGAAACTCCGATTATTTTTGGTTCTGTACATGATGCAAAATGGATGGATGGATGAATATAATGAAGCAAGTAATTGTCCTGCCTTGGAAATTAAGCTGGGGCCTACAGGTATATGTATGTATTGTTCGGTTGGTCCTGAAAAACAAAAGCTATCTAGCTAGTATGCAATGCAAATTAAGCTGCAGATAGCTTATTGTCTCCTCTCACTATCTCTCTATCACACATGGCAAGCAAGGGTGTCTGAGTGTGTGAATAAAATACTAAACTAATCCAACCACTAAAGCAAATTAATTTTTATTTCGGTTGAGAATCGGGCACCTTCTAGGTCAAGAAAATTGGGCATGACCTTTGCTAATTTTCTTGACCTAGGAGTGCCCCATTTCTCAACCGAAACGGAAATTAATCAACGTTTCAGGAGAAAGGGGTTATTTTAGAAGATCACAAGTAGCAGCAGCATCACTTGACAAAATCACAACTAGCAGCAACAACTCGCAGATAGCAGCAGCAGCATCACTTGACAAGTAGTACAGCAGCAGCAGCATGCATGCACTAGTCCATGGCACAAAGTCCATGACCCAGAATAGAGCACTTTACTAAAAATGAAGAAGAAAAAAGGCATGCATGCACTGGTTGTAGCAAATCATCAGTTAATTATGAATAGTTTTAGAGGTAACTAACTGAAACTATTTATCATGTTGACAACAGTAGCATGTGGACCTATCATGGTGATTTCATATCAAAATAGAGGAGTACTCCTGTTCATTTGGAGAACTCATACTACAATTGTTATGGATCAAACTTGGGATCAACAGTAGCATGTGACAAACAAATTATACATCAGGAATAAAGCATCAACTTTGTCAAGTGTATGAAATTGCTTAGGTTCAACAGAAAACAAAAATGCCCTGTCAATTTTCAATGCCCTGTCAATTTTCAATGCCCTGTTTAATTGACCGAACAAGTGTTTTTATAGGCATAATACAGCAGCACAGCCCCATAATGATACCACGGGCCCCCTGTCTCATTGTAAATAGACAAGTAGTACTGTCCATCATGTATTATCTAATACTGTATATTCTTGCTAGGAGGAAGACCAACTTTCTGGGTAACTAGTGTATAAACTAAACAGTATAGTCAATATCAGCCTGACAAAACAGAACTGAGTAAATTTTGATCAAACAGAGGATCGCTGCAAATCAACAAAAAGAAAATCTCATAAACGAATTACGTTCAATGCGAAGTAATTTTGATAAGTAAGGATTAGCTTGCTCCAATGGAAGTAGTATCGTTTGGTTCACTCATTTCAGCTGTGCTCTTAAGCATTCATAGTAAATATATATATAGGTGGTTCCACACCCACCATGAAAATCATACTACCATACCATCAGTACTAACCAAAGATTACACCAATTGTAAAAAGAGATAGAGAAAGCAGTAGCATCTATTGTGTTAGCAGTAGGACATCCAGAAGAGATAGAGAATATTGCCGATTATTTTTACAAAGCATACAACCTATCAGAAATTCCTAATTCTGTTTTTCTCATTGACAGTTAGTTTTTGGAGGGGGCAAGTCAATGGGAGCAGATTGTTGAGAAAGTTATTTTCACATGTTTTTCAGGAAAAAAAATCCATGAAATTTTGTGTGACAAATTAAACTGAACGCCGTGCTAATTTGGTGTCAAACTGAAGCCGTTTGCCTATCTGCACATAAATTGAGTAGTTTGAATTACTTTGAACTAGTTTTTGAGAGTGTGAGATCAAAATTCTGTTTTGATAATTTGACAAATTGCATCAGTTTCATAATTTGTAACGCAAAGGTGCAATGGATCCAAATAAATTCAGATGCAAAATGAGTACATAGGTGCCGAGGGGAGGAGAGGAGGAGAATTCAGATGCAAAAGCTCACCTTAGCAGCAGCTTGGATTCAATGGAGCTTGGAGGGGAGGAGACGGTGCCGAGGCCGTGGGGGAAATGACGGCGCTGCGCGGGTTTCTCCTCTCCTCTCCTCCTCGAGAGGAGTGTGGC
>NC_041388.1:424297-504253 GCF_002162155.2 Triticum dicoccoides | reverse complement strand
CAGTAATGCCGGTGGAGCGGGGGAGGGTGCGGGGGGTCGGTGGCGGCGGTTGAGTAGGGGAGGGGTGCGGGGGGTCGGCGGCGGCGGTTGAGTAGGGGAATCGAGGGTGCGGGGGGTGCTCGGCGGCGAGGGGGACCGGATCTGGCGAGGTGGGATAGCGATCGAGATGGAGGGGGATCGAGATCGAGTGTCCATGAAATTTAAAAATATTCATGATAGTTCAAAAAGTGCCCATGAAATACAATCGAGAAATGAAGGCTGCCATTTAAATACAATCGATCTTAGCTAGCTATCTGTTAACAATCTTCTTGCCCTTCTTTTTCGCAAATGGAGTTCTTCTGTGGAACGGACGTCCTTTAGGTAGGGTGGTCCTGCTTCTTCTTGTGGTGTATGCTGCTACTTCATCATCGTCGTCATGTTCGATCCTCGGGTCGCCGTACTTGTCGAAGTCTTGCTCATTGGCTACTCCATCCATTCCGATGATCTTCCTTTTGCCTCTCCTCACGACAACACGACTGGGCTTTGGCGGGTCGGTAATGAAGAAGCATTGGTCCACTTGGGAAGCCAGTACCCATGGCTCATTTTTCGCGGTGACGTTTGCGCCCGCGGTCTTGGATTTGACTTCGGGTATAACCATGGTGGTGAAATATCGGTCTTCTTTTATGACGTTATTGGCCCATCTGACACGGAACATCGGGACCTTCTCTCCAGCGTAGCTCAGCTCCCAGATCTCCTCGATCCTTCCGTTGTATCTGTCCTTGTCGTTACCGGTGTAGGATTCCATCGTTACCCCGGAGTTCTGATAACCATCGCTCTTCATGTCCTTGGCCTCGGTGTAGAATGTGTAGTCGTTGATATCGTACGCCTCATAGGTCATCAGGTTGTGCTCGGCGCCCTGTGACAAGGCGAATATGAGTTGTTCTTCCGCGGAAGAATCCTCATGTAAAGGGTACGACAAAAGCTTCTGCTTGAACCAACGCGTGAAACATGAGTTGTGCTCTTTGAGTATATCTCTGTCCGTCCTCTGTTGGCCTCGGTCATTGTACGTCTTCTTAATAAAGGTTTTGTGCTCTACCACCCAAGGATCGACCACGTCTATGTGTTGTAGCGCGACTAGGTTTGCTCTTTCAAAGTCGGCGAGTCGACCCTCGAAGTCGACATGCATTTCGCGGCGACCCTCACGGTGACCCCATCCAGCGAGCCTGCCGAGGTGCCTGTTGACGGGCAGACCAACGGGGTTCTCGATGCCTAGATAATTCGTGTAGTAGGAGATGCACTCTTCGGTCAGAAAGCCCCTGGCTATGCTTCCCTCTGGACGTGACATGTTGCGAACGTATCCTTTGATGACACAATTCATCCTTTCGAATGGCATCATGCTGTGCAGGAACGTCGGCCCGAGTTGGATGATATCCTCCACTATATGGACCAGCAGATGCACCATAACGTCGAAGAATGCGGGCGGGAAGTACATCTCAAGCTCGCATAGTATCACCACGATCTCTTCCTGTAGCCTTCTGAGTTGCCTCACGCCAATCGACTTCCGAGAGATGACGTCGAAGAAGTTGCATAGGCCAAATAGCGTTTCAGGGACTTGCGCGTCCATGATCCCACGGATTGCAACTGGAAGTATCTGCGTCATCAGCACGTGACAGTCGTGAGACTTCATCCCGCTGAACTTCTGCTTCGCTGGGTCTAGGTATCTGCTTATCTTCCCCGCGTAACCGTAAGGAAGTTTTACTCCTAGGAGGCAGGTGAAAAACTGCTCGATCTCCTCCTGACTTAGAGTGAAGCACGCGGGAGGGTAGTCATTTCCGGTCTTCTTGGCCTTTTTGCCTTTGCGACGACTTTCTGTGTCCTGCTTCGCCTCATCATCATCATCATCATCATCATCATCATCATCATCATATATAGCGTGAAGCTCCTGCCTGATGCCCATTGATTTCAAGTCTGCCCTTGCTTTCGGCCCATCTTTGGTCCTCTCTGGCATGTTGAGCAGGGTACCAAGCAGACTCTCGCACACGTTCTTCGTGATATGCATGACATCAAGGCTGTGAGGCACACGGTGGATCTTCCAGTACGGCAAGTCCCAGAAAACAGACCTCATTTTCCATACCTTCAGTAGCGGCTCTGGCGCCTTTCGCTTCTTTCCCGGCTCTGGCGCCTTTTGCTTCTTTCCCGGCAGTGGGCAGTCTTTCCAATTTTTCAACAGCTTGTCTATTTCCTCGCCGCTCCTCGTACACGGGCGTTTTCGGGGTTCGGTTTCACCATCGAACAGATCCTTGCGTTTCCTCCACGGGTCATCGTCGCGAAGCCACCTTCGATGTCCCATGAACACGGTTTTCGAAGACCCGGGATCTCTATCTAGCTGGCGATACGTTGTGTCATCCATGCACCTTACGCATCCAGAAAATCCGTGGACTACCTGCCCCGCAAGATATCCGTAACCGAGATAGTCGTGCACCGTCGTGAGCAGTGCGGCTCTCATAGGGAAATATTCTTTCTCTGCGGCGTCCCATGTATTGGCTGGCGTTTTCCACAGCGTGTCAAGCTCCTCTTTCAGCAGCCCCAGATACAGATTGATGTCGTTCCCTGGTTGTTTCGGCCCTTCAATTAGCATACTCATGTGAATGTACTTCCTCTTCATGCACAACCAGGGGGGAAGGTTGTACATCCACACAAACACAGGCCAGGTGCTATCGGTGCTCGCGCCCAGCACGATGTTCCTTGGATCGTTCCCAAATTCTGGGTATTCGAAGTTCAACGCTTGCTACTGGCTCGCATCCTTAGGGTGACTCAGCATCTTGTCTTTTTTATCTATCTCCGGATCATTTGCGTCATCTTCTCTCTTCTTCTCCTCCCTATCCGCGTGCCAACGCAGGAGCTTTGCTACCTTAGGATCCGCGAAATACCGCTGCAGACGAGGAGTGATCGGAAAGTACCACACCACTTTTCGAGGAGCTTTCTTCCTCTTCTTGTATCGAGTGACACCGCACACCGGACATATGGTAGACTCCGCGTGCTCGTCCCGATAAATGATGCAATTGTTCATGCACACATGGTATTTCACGTGCGGTAAATCCAGAGGACACACGATTTTCTTCGCCTCCTCCAAACTGGTCGGGCACTTGTTCCCCTTGGGAAGACGTTCGTGCCAGAATGACATGTTCTCGTCGAAGCATGCGTCGGTCATTTTGTGTTTTACCTTCATCTCCAGAACCATGAGCGTTACTTTCAGGCGGGTATCCTCGGGCCTGCATCCTTCATACAATGGAGTAACCGCGTCTAACTCAAGTTGATCCATCTTGGCTTTCTCTCGGGTGGCAGCTCTTGCGTTATCCGTCAGCTTGAGAAGCAGCTCTTGAATATGAGGGTCCTGCACCTAGCCCATCGATGGTCCAGCGTCGTCTGCTCCGCCGGCATCATCATCATGTCCTGCATCTTCTACATGATGACTGTGTACAGCATCACCGTCGTGATCATCTCCTGGGGATTCTTCGTCTTCTCGCCCCCCCGAGCCGCGGTGGTTGTCTTGCTGCCCTTCCTCATTTCTTGCCCGGCCCCCATGGACGACTTCGTAGTCATCTTCATCACCTTGCCACCAATAGCCATCCATGAAACCACGCAAGAGCAGGTGGTCCCACACCTGCCCGGAATCCGGGTCTGCAATAAGGCTATTCAGCTTGCATCTTCGACACGGACATCTTATCTCCGTCTCGTTCTTTTGAAGCATCTCGGCCTTCGCGGACCTCAAAAACCTATTCACGATGCCTTCGGTCATCGTGCGGACCATGGTGTCCTGCGGGGTAGAGCAAAACGATATTTTAGAACCAAGAAAAAATTTGGCATGACTTTCCCTAAAAATAGGACCAAAAAGAATGCTTAATGCCAAAATTCTCGCCGAAACGGAAATGAATCAACATTCCGGCAAAATATTGGCAACTATCGCATTTCAAATACCGGTACACCTCCAAACACAAACACATATGCAACACCACAAACATATGCAACACCACGAACATACATAGATCTAGCTAGGCCATAAAAAGTGCATGTGCACATTGTTGTAGGGAGAACAACATAAATATAGCTTCCCCCCTTACTTACCTAGCAAAACAAGGTAACTTAACCACTTAATTTGAATGAATCTATGGTGGAAATGAGGTGAAAAAGAGGAGGCACCCGAGACAAGGAGGAGGCGGTGGAGAGAATGAAGTGGGGAGAAAGTGAGTGTGGGAGGAGAGGCTGTCCAAAATATCTTGTTGCTGCCCACTTACTAATGGCGCACCAGCAACAAATGCGCCATTAGTAATCCAGGTTACTAATGGCGCACCCCCAGATGGTGCGCCATTAGTACTTTTGCAAAAAAAGGAATAAAAATAATAATAATAAAAATAACATTAGTGGCGCACCTTCCGGCCGGTGCGCCATTACTAGTTACAACTAGTAATGGCGCACCACCAGAGGATGCGCCATTAGTATGTTTGGACAGGCGCACTAGTTCAAAAAAAATCGGTACTAATGGCGCACCGTCAGTAGGGTGCGCCATTAGTAGTTTCAACACTAATGGCGCATCAGGGTGTGGTGCGCCATTAGTATATACTAATGGCGCACCACATGTCTGGTGCGCCATTAGTGTCAATTCCAACTAAAAGGGGTGCGCTGGAGGTATAATTAATTAACCGAAGCTACCCACCTGTGTCCCGCTGAGCCGAACAGAAGCTTCAGTGACTTAACTGCAGGTGTAGTTGCGTAACTGACATGTGGCCTGTTGGGCCCATGTGTCAGTCAGCCAACTGCACCAGCAGTTAAGTAGAAGCAGCGTTCTTCTCCAGCGCAGCTCTCCGACTCAACGTCGCCGCCAAGAAGCTAACCGGCCGTCAATGGTCAACCCGCCTAGCTTGGCTTCAACCGGAGGGTAGCAGCGGTGGCCTTACTTGGACCCGAGCGGCGGCGACCTACCGTGTTCTACTCTTCCTTATTTTCTGTGTGGCGTGGCCTCGTTGGCAGTGGGGTGGGGCCTCTGGGGAGCCGGCGATGTCCTCTGTCTTGTTGCCGGCGGGCGGTGGAAATCCTCCCCCACATTGCCGGCAGGGTGGGGCCTGGGCTGAGCCGGCGATGTCCTCTGCCTCGTTGTTGGTGGGGCGGAGCCTCGGCGGAGCCGGCGGTGTCCTCTGCCTCGTTGTTGGCACCGCGGGGCCTCGGCGGAGCAGGGCCTCGTCGATGCCAGCGAAGCGGGGACTCGTCGGAGCCGGCATTGTCCTCTGCCTCGTCCTCGGTCTCGCCAAACAGCGCCTCACCCGCTTAATCGCCCTCTTTCCTAGCCTCTTTGTAGGCGGCCGCAGCCTCCGCCGCCCGCATGCGGTACCGCCAGCGCTCGAGGCGGCCCTTGCGGGCGGAGCGGTACGAGTCGAGCAGCGCCTCCTGCTCCGCCTGCTCCACGGTGATCTGCTCCTCTGCCTGTAGGTGCTCCTGGAGGAGATGGTGGTTGTAGGCAGCGTCGGCCTGCGCCTCCCGGAACTGCTCCTCACGCATCTGCCTCACCCTGTCCATATATTGGGCACGGGCCTTGCCGATGGTCATGGTGCAATGCACCGGCGAGGATGGCGCCGAGGAGGGGGTTGGCGCCGGATCGTCGACTACCATGTTATCCATTGGGACGTCATCATCCTCTGGCTGCCTGCCGGCCAGCCGGTCGGCAGAAATGGCTGCCATCTCCTTGTGGTCCGTCGTCCGCCCATCCCAAATAGCGCTGGAGCGCGAGGAAGCCATGGTGGGCAGTAGTGGTGTGGACAAGAGAAAGGGAACATATGCGGATGACTGCAGCTATGGCCGACGCGGCAGTTTATATAGCAATGGTGGGCGGGCGGAGGGACGGACGTGTGGTGCCGGAGTAGCTGCCTTGGCAACCGCGTATCATTAATGTGGGCAGCAGATGGACGGACGGACGGCACTTGTGTCGTTTGAAGGCGGAGCAATCGCCTGCACCGGGAAGCGGGGCGGGCGGCGCTGACTGTTACGGGCGGAAAGCGCGCGCGGGCAAGGAGATGACTTTACTTGGAGAGGATGACAATGGGGACCCACCAGGTCCATAGCCTCACGTATGCAAGTGCCTCCTTATTATATATATATATAACTATAATTTATTTTTCTTCCTCCTAGTTTCCTGACATCACGGTCCAACACCATTGTCAACCTATGTAGTAGTCAATAAACGAGAGAATTGCACAAGAAGTGGCCGACAGCTGGGACCAAGCAGCTCGAGCAGTATTTGTGTTTTGAGGTGTGAGCACTGCAGAGTTTTTCGATGTTTAGCCAAGATATTAATTTTTCTCCTCTGAACAACAACGAAAACATCGCTGCAGGTATTAACTGGGCGGGCCGTGGCCCGTCTAGCCCAGGCCAGATATCAAGCCCAGATATTAATTTTTTACAAGCCGAAAATAGCTAGCCCAGCCATACTTTTTTTAGGAATACCCAGGCAAGGTCAAGTTGTTATTCTCCGCCCCGCTGGGCTGCAAATCTTTCCTAGGAGGGATGCATTAGGCTTAACAACAAAATGGGCTTTAAGAAATAACAAATGGGATGTATTTATAAAAACTGGGCAGTAACTATAAAAATGCACCAAACACGTGATTACTTTACAAAATATTATTTTTGGATATTGAAAATTTTAATTTCATTAATTGTTGCGAGCGCAATGTTTCGTTGGATTTTTACGTAATATAAATTTATATTGAAATTGTATTTAATCTGACTATAAATTTCGGGATAAAAATATTTTGGATCCCATCAAAATGTGGGAAATTTTATTGAATTCTGTTTTGAACGGTTGATTGAAATGGGCTATACTTTTAACAAACTATAAATGGGCTGTAGTAAATTCCATTAGAATTCAAAAATGGGCTACACATTCTTACAAATCTCAAATGGGCTATAAGTTCTCTGCCACACACTTCTGGCCTTACTAAGTTGACGCGTCCCCTAAAAAAACAGAGTTGACGCGTATGCAAGGCTTTGTCAACTTATAGTCAACCCATGGTTCTAGCAGTAGTGGCCGTTGGATGTCCATCCAACGGATGCCATGCTTCTTCTTCAATCTCGGATATTCTAGCTTCACCCGCCCAAAAAATGATTCCTCCCCCTAACATCTGGGGTGCATCGTTTCGGAAGCTGACCTATGGGCCTACTAAGTTGACGTACCAAGGGCTTTATCAACTTAGTCAATATAAACGATTCTAGCTGCAGTGAATGTACGATGTCCATCCAACGACCGTCGTGCTTCTTCAACCTCTGGTCTTCTTGCTCCAGCCGCCCAAAGCAGCACCGGTCATGCCACCTGCTCCTGCCTCCCGTGGCCGGCTGTGCTGCCGCGGAGGCCTCACCGCCCCCTACTACTCCCACCGCTAGCCAGGCCATCCCTCCACTCACCCACACCCCCTGTTATTCTACGGCGACGGCAGCGCAGCCGAACCAGTGAACCCTCGTACTCCTCTCCACGTGTGCATCCACTGCCCCGTCTTCCCCGGCCCCGCGTCGTCCCCTTCCTAGGCCTCGCCGTCGTCCACCGCCCTGGTGCTCTCGGCGCGGCGTGGTCAACATGGTCAAGGAACAACTTACATCGGACGTCGACTGTACGTGGAGAGGCTGACAGCTGGGTCCATGGCAGCCGCAAGGAAGTGCCTCCTTATTACGCGCAAAATAATTATTCCTCCACCTGACAGCGGGGACCCACCAGACGGGCCACTGTATTTCACAAAAAAATGATTCACCCCCTGACTGTTGGGACCCACGAGCTACATCTTCGCACGCAAGGAAGTGCATCCAAAAAAACGATTCGCCCCCTGACTGCTGGGACCCACCAGCTACATCTTCACACGCAAGGAAGTGCGTCCGAAAAAAAAACGATTCACCCCCTGACTACTGGGACCCACCAGCTACACCTTCGCACGCAAGGAAGTGCGTCTGAAAAAAAACGATTCACCCCCCTGACTGCTAGGACCCAGCAGCTACAGCTTCGCACGCAAGGAAGTGCGTCCGGGCAAAAAAAACAAAACGATTCGCCCCCCTGACTGCTAGGACCCACCAGCTACATCTTCGCAGGCAAGGAAGTGCCTGATAGTCGGGACCCACGTGGTCGAAGCGTGTGTAGCATTGTCATTCTGGTCGCGAATGTGTACGTACATACTGGTCGATGTAGAGGCGCGCACGTGTCGTAGTAGAGGCGCGCACGTAGCATGTACACGTGGTACGCACAACGGCCAGGGTGCAAGAAAGAAAATACGGCCACATATGTGTACACACGGGCAGGGTCTCGAATGCCTACTCACGCATACGTACGGCCAGGGCTCGTGTACATGGCTGGGTCGGAATGGAAAAACAGTGTCATCGTCGTATTCATGGGGAGGCAATGTAATGCGTCGTGTTCATGGGGCAGAATGCGTCGTGTTCATGGGGAGACAACGGAATGCATCATGTTCATGGGGAGGCAACGCAATGCGTCGTGCTCATCGAGAGGCAACGGAACGCGATGGAGCCAACCGGCTGGGTCAGAACGGAATGCGTGGTCATGTTCATCGGGAGGGCTTGGACGAAACAGGCGATGGAAACGAAGCCTGGCGTACCGCAGAACGGAGGAAACGAACCTCCTACGGTCGAAACGGGGGTCCTGTTGATCGGGAGGGGTGTGGCGTACCACAAAACGGAGGAAACTGACCTCCTACGGTCGAAACGGGGGTCCTGTTGATCGGGAGGGGTGTGGCGTACCACAAAACGGACGAAACAGACCTCCTACGGTCAAAACAGGGGTCCTGTTCATCGGGAGGGGTGTGGCGTACCGCAAAAAGGGACTCCACGGGATACTGTTCATCTCCACCTCGAGCTCCTCCAGCCTCCACGGGCTCTTGTTCTTCAAGCCTCCACCGCGCGCTACTCCACCGGCTACTGTTCAACCATCCCTCCACCATCTACTGTTCATCCAGCCCTCCACACCACGGGGTCCTGTTCAACCACCCCTCCACGGGCACCCCTCCACCGTCTACTGTTCATCCAGCCCTCCACACCACGGGGTCCTGTTCATCCAGAGGCAACGCCACCACTCACTGTTCATCCAAAACCCCCCGCAACACTCACTGTTCATCCCAGAGGCAGCATCAATCGGCTCCAGTTAGCAGCAGTAGCGAAGGAATCACTTGATCGGGTTCAGTTAACAGCCATCGATCGATCGCTCGGGTTCAGTAACGCGTAGCCTGCAGTGCAACCGCTCGGGTTCAGTTAGAGCCCAACGCCTCGCTCGGGTTCAGTTAGAGCCAACGCCTCGCACACACGCGCGTACGTGTATGAGAGAAACGCGCATCGCTCGGCCCCCAACCTCCCACCGTAACCGAGAACTCCCCGAAATTTTCCTTGCCCTCGCTTCTACCACGGTTTTTTCCATCATGGACAGCCCAAAGAATGTCATGCAGTTGCGTCTCCGGCCCGCCCAGGATGAAAAGCCCATTTTCTATCATGATTTTTTGTCATAGAAGTAGGAGCCTACCACATCTATGATGATACCGGGTTTTGTCACAATTATCGTCATAGAAGTGTCATATGTATGACAGAATTTTTTTTCATTCGGCCCAAAATGTCACGGATGTGTCTTTTTTTTTGTAGTGCCTTCTGCGTTTAGACGCACGGACATACACGAAGAACTCGCGGGCGATGTTGCCGTTGCCATATCTGGACGCATTCATAAGTTACGGCACCAGTTTCACATGCTAGCAGCACTAGGCAGTGTGTACGTGCAATGCACGTTAATTTGGAAGTATATTAAGTGCATGCGGATATTAAGTTGGATATTATTTGCGTGTTATTATGTGATTAGCACTATTTTTGGCATGAAATTAACTGCACGCTAAACCTGTTGAGCGCTCGACATTGAAGCAGTCTAGGTCGTTGGATGACAAGGAATACATGTGGCTTGATGACGTTTTATATTTAATTTGATACAGCTCTAGCAGAACATTCAATCGATCAAACCACATATTTCGTTCAGTCTGACTCCAACTTTAAATTATACGATGATCGATCTAAAATAAACGGAAATGATAAACATTCGGATTTTAAGCATGGCAATCCGAACGTTTTTCATGGCAAATTTAGATTACGCGGCGGCGGCGGGGGCATCTTGCGGTGGGAAGCGGCTCCTCTTCCGTGCTCTGTGTGTCGTTGGGCCACTGACCATGGTGACGACGGCGTCTTTCCCCGTTGTTGGCGTACTCGTGGATGTTAGCCCTAGCTTCAAGGAAGGCCACAATGTTCTGGACTTCGGTCCCTAGGAGCGAGTCAATTGGTGGGAGGAGATGACTGGAGTTGGTGCAAGGAAGCGGTCGACGACGGCCATCCATGCCGCTGAGGGGGGCACTGGCACCCGCACGGGGACATGCGCTGTCAACGGCACGGCGGAGACATTCGTGTGCACGGGCACCGGCACTGGCATGCATGTCTGTGCACGCGCAGGCGCATGCACTGGCAGGTGCACGGGTGCGTGAAAGTCGGCGGGGACCTCGTGGAACCCCGTGGCATCAAGCTCGGCTCGCAGCCCATCAATGCCACGGGTATGGGCGTTGGCGCAGTCGGGGCGACGGGAGTCGAAACGGGAGCGGGACAGGCGCGGCGCCTTCTCGCAAGGCCAGTTCAAGCTCGTCCCAAAGCGCCTTATGTTCTTGAGACTCCGGCTGGGTGTCTTCCTTAGGAAACTGGAAGACTAAGGGCAGACCATCGTGATGCGGCATGGCGTACGTTTAGGTCAGGATGGTTGGAGGTAGACGATAGGAGAATCGGAGAGGAAGAGAGAAGATTGTAGCGATACCGGGTAGTGCGAGGTCGATTTCAAACTGCGACGCCGGCGACATTAAAAGTGGGAGCAGTTGGGACGAAGGTGGGCGGCGGAGCCTGGTCAAAGGGCTCGCCTCCTCGTGAGCCTGCACAGCGGTCTGCTTGCACACCTCCCTGTCAGCCGGCGCAGTGGTCTGCTCGCACGCCTCCCGTCGACTCACACGCTTGCTCAGATGGCACCTGCCGATGAGAAGCGGGACTCGTGGTGGCACGTAAACGCCCACAGTTTCAATTAAAAGCGTTCGCCTTAACGTGACAGGTCTTTGTTCCAAAATATCTTGGCTCTTCATTTGTGCAACTTGTCATAAGCAGCTTGTCTCAAATTGAAGAAAAAATTACGAAGTAATATTTGTGCCATATCACGTGACCATGCTCAGTTTCAAGAATTTATGGTCACTTTTGGATTTTTTGAAATTTAAGATCCAGGATTCGAAACAATATTATAACCTGCATCATGCAATAAATTTTCAAGCCATACATCTGTCCTATTGTATTTCTTAAGAAAGGATTTGGTCAAACGTTTTGCTTAGTTAGACTTCAGACAAGTTATATATGCAGAGCAAAAGGATAAGCCCTATGTACTAGTGCATTGCCTGATATATTAACTCAAGTACTAGGCACGAACAAACGGGCTCAATTTTGTGCTCATCCTGGTGTAGTAGTAGTACTACTACTACTAGGCAATGCAGTTGACGGGTGACCTTAGCAAGCGGCGACCGAGGGAATTGAACTGTGCTCGACACGGTAGGTAACGTTGTCTAGTTACTTTTTTTTGAACACAACGTTGTCTAGTTACTAAAGCATCCCTCCATTGTTCATCGGTAGTCATTATGGACCGGGGACATGAGGGGAATTTCCTAGGGCTGGAATTCTGGCTGCCAGATATTTCGACTCGAAACGCGGAGGCTCGACTGGTTGGGGTTGCCTAATGTGCCTACCATGCACGCCACCAGAAGGACACGAGCCCGGTTTTTTTATTTTTTATTCTTTTGGGATCAACACGAGCCAAGGTCTGGCTAGTACGCCGTTGGGTCCTACCATTCGAGAATACAAAAGGAACCTTTTAAGTTGCCGAACGAATCTATGTGTATTACAATGCCCGTATTTTCCTTGCAAATACTAATCTCAATGTGGTAATTGATTTATGACGAGTTGTTGAATTAGAGTGAGTTTGTGATATAGTGATCTGAATGTGGATTTCACATTTCATGGTATCCCTACTAAGTTTTCCCATGCAAATGACACCCACACACGAACACAACAACAATCCAATAAGTATAGTGCATCTATTTTTCCAAACCATGCATGTATGACACGAAATCAAAAATACTCCTTCTGTTCCTAAATATTAGTCTTTTAGAGATTTCAACAAGCGACTACATATGGAGCAAAATGAGTGAATCTACACTCTAAAATATGTCTATATACATCCGTATGTGCCAGTCCACTTGAAATCTCTAAAAAGACTAATATTTAGGAACGGAGGGAGTAAAATGTAAGACATGCATGGTCCTCAATTCAATATTTAAAACGAACATGAAACTGAAACATGAATATTAAGTCTAGTAATACAGTACATGCAAATGTTGTGTTTAATTAGGCGGAGCTATGCTTGTCGGGGGTCACCCCTCGACCTTAGATAAAATTGTGAAGCTCTGTTTAGGGTTGTTTAGATTATATTTGTCCCCACCCTCCCAACCACCGATTGGTTGTGCACCCCCACCCCTCCTCGCTGGGAGAATATCATGTGCCCCCATACCTTGGATGCTATATGCCGATACGAGTTGCTTGGAGCTTGTATATCTGAGATATAGCAGCTCACATGATGTCTTAATATTTTTATAGGAAACCTTGATGAGTTTGAGAATTGCACACAATTTGTACAAAAACTACTTAGATGCCCTTGGATCCCATATCCAACGACCTCGAAGCTAGTATCACCGTAGCATCTAACATGAAGGAGGACATCATATTCTCCTGTATGTAAGAATATCATGTGCTACCACACCTTAGATGCTTTGGTGATACAAGCTCTTCGGAGCCGTTGGATTTGTGACCCAACGCCTCCTCGGTGGTTCGAATGGTTTTTTGCAGAAAATCCCCCAAAGAGTTCGTCCACTACTTACAAGCACAAAGACTGCTCAAATGCCATTGGATCTCAGATCAAACAACCTCGAAGCTCGTATCACCGTAGCATCTAAGATGAAGGAGGACATCATATTCTCCTGTATGTAAGAATATCATGTGCTACCACACCTTAGATGCTTTGGTGATACAAGCTCTTCGGAGCCGTTGGATTTGTGACCCAACGCCTCCTCGGTGGTTCGAATGGTTTTTTGCAGAAAAGCCCCCAAAGAGTTCGGCCACTGCTTACAAGCACAAAGACTGCTCAGATGCCATTGGATCTCAGATCAAACGACCTCGAAGCTCGTATCACCGTAGCATCCAAGCTACGAGAGCACCTTATGTTTTCTCGCACGGGAGAATATGAGGTGCTCCCGCACCGTAGATTCTATGGTGATACGAGTTCACGGAGATCTAACGGCCCACAGTAAGAGGTTTGAATTGTGCAATATATGGCTGAGAGAGTTTGGGAATTGTGCAGAAAGTACAAGTACGACGCATGTGCCATCTGATCATTGATCATACAACCTAGATGCTCATATCACCGTAGTGGGTAATTAAGCTACGGGGAGCACCTAATATGAGCAACAGGGAGCCGTTGGATCCAAGATGCAGCGGCACACATGAGGCCTGAATGTTTTATTTGCAAAAAAAACCTTTGGAGAGTTTGGAAATTGCGCATAATTACAAAGACTACTCCCAAGCCATTGGATCTCACTTCCAACATTGTAAAAACTCGTATCACCATAGCATCTAAGTTGCGGGGTGGATATGATATTCTATGCCGCTGTCATTTTTGTTTGTAAACTTGCAAAATACGTGTAACTTGTGCCGTTACTTGTCTAACCGCGCAAATTGTTTGTTAAAAAAACCATCCTACAGTGAAATATCGGAACAACACACGGGGGTCCCACTTGTCATTAATCAAATTTGGACCTAAAACAAACAAATCTGAAAGACGAGATTCGAACTGGAAACCTGGACTACAAAGCGTAAGTCGATAGCCTAAAACAACAATGGTTGTTGGCTTTGTCCCATAACTTGATTTTATACAGTATTACGTTGAGTAGAGTAGAGGGAGTGCTTCGTCTACACGTGCATGACCGTTGAATCACTTACTGGTGGGTCCCAGTTCTGCGATCTCGCTCTTCTCTCCATCGTCTAACCTTTGCACGGGCACACACGAAGAGCGGCGCTAGCTTGCCGTGGTGTTATTACAACTACAAAAAGCTTGGAAAAATAGAAGAATCGCCTAGAACAAGAGACGTTCTGGATGGTCGAGACGGAGCTAACCACACCTATCCTCCGTGCCATGTTAGCATGATGAAGTCGTGTGGCTAGTGGGTGTTTTTGACCGACTGGCTGGGTCCCGAGGTCAAACCATAGGTACTACGTCTAATACAGTAAATTTTTACACGCACATTTTTCCTCCGTGCCGAGACATGGCACACCCTACCGCGCGGTTTCAGGGTCCTCCTAGGTGGTGCACGCATATATTCTTCCTGACGTGGGACGCCCTACCGCGTGTTTTCGCCGAAGCAAGTAAATAAATGAGTCGTCAAATCACGAAAGACCACTTTTCCCGCCGAGTACATCAGTGAAGCACGGTGGCTAGCTAGTTGGGCTAGTTCGACCGATTAGCTAGGCTGCCGCCACATTTGTTTTTTCACCCCTTTTTTATCTACTTGTCGGCAGGTAAATTTAAACATCCACCGGAGTGTTGCTCTGGTGTTTGAGTGCGGCATGATTTTTAATTTTTTGATTGATGGGAGCAGGCGCGACAGGATTTTAAATTTTTTGATTGACGGGAGCAGGCGCGGCAGCAATTAGTCACGATGACTCCGCCTGTAAAACCCACTGCTCCCTGATGTGAGAAGTCGTCGACTGGTGTTTTACCATGGTGAAAACCAAAAGATTCCCCGCTCCTCGGCTGGCTCCCTCCGCCTTCCCATAGATTGCATTGCCTTTCAGCCATTTCGCCCCCTGCATCACCAACGTCGTGTGCCTCAAGAAACAGAGGGACTTCGGTGGTGTTTAGGCACCCTCTGCATGGGCATGTCCATGTTGCGGTGCAACATGACTATTGGATCAAACTCAAACGGTGCAGATCAGTCACTGTAGCACAAAGCGTGTGGGTGTGTTTGGTTGCATTCTCATCTCAATATATTGTGTAAGTCACCTTACGAAAACCAAATAATCACAAAACACTTAGGCACGGTACATTAACTCCCTGCCCATTTCTTATTTTGTGACATATCAACCAATAAGAGACGTGGGTTGTCCATGCTTTCAATGACTTGAGACTAATAAACATGACATGTAGTGGTTAGTTCATTGCATGCAATGCTATTAATTAGCAAAAAGACATTAAGTTTTCTCATTTTCCTCTCTGCCTTGGTTGCAGTGCACAATGTAAGATGACCTACACACCTAGACGGAGTAGTTGTTTCCTCTTTGTGTATTTGTGTTAACCTACTAGTGTGGACTCATGCACCCTTCATGCACTCTGCCAAACACCCAAAAGTGGGTCGAGAAGGGAACTTTTGCTCCCATCCCATGCACCCTACATACACCCTGCCTAACACTATCCGTGCTTCATATGGTTCATGTTTCGTGGAGTACTGTAGCACCGTACTCTCTGTGCGTTGTAGACCCAGTTCTGTTAACATTGATCTCACCATTCATTCTCGACTGGACAGTCGAGAAAGTGGTACTATGTTACTACATTACTGTTCATATAGTTGATATGCACACAACATCATTTGTCGTCATCATATCTTACTACAGTAGCAACAAGATTATGTAGTACTGACATATGAACCACTGCACATGCCTAGTAGTAGGAGCACTGTGTATGTTCAAGTGGCTGCCGTGTTTCACACTACTCCGTCGTAAGAGTGGAAACGCTTGTTGTAATCATTTTTTTCTTTAGAAAAACAGTGGACACGCTCTACCGTGTGGATCCTCCTCCAGCCATGCACTAAATTACTCACTTTCATCGACGTGTGGGACAGCCAGCATCGGGGTCCACCAGCCATGCACTAAATTACTCCATACTAGAGTGACGGTAGACTACCCCGATCGAAGTGCCGCAGTAATGCCCAATGAGCCGTCAAATCACAAAAACCCCTCCTTTCCAACAGTAAGTTGGATGGATGAAGCAACCATCATTTCACTCTTCTCTCTCAGCTTCCTCTCTACCCAACCCTCGCTTCTCCCTCATCTTGTTCCTCATTTCTTCAAGAAAACCCTAACCTACTTCTGCCATTGTTCTTATCTCCCAAAGAAGGAAAGGTGAGCGCATCAATGGTGTTGATTCTGGCCAAGGCCCGATCTTGCAACCCCGAGACTGATCCTATAACTCCCTCTCTTTTCTTCTTTTGGGTTTGTGATTATGGTTTCTTTTATTTTATTTCTATTTAACAGTTTCTTGATGGACGCTGGAGCACCGGTCGAAGTGATGTCTATGGCTCTGGCCAAAACTGTCGAGGCTCATGGTACGAAGAAGCGCAAGCACCCCACCGAGACTACCGCAGACAAGCTCAAAGCCATCGCCCTGTCCAAGCCCCCCTCTCCGGGATCCCTCACTAAGCAAGTCCAGGTAATATCTCTTCTTGATGATCTTTTTCTTGATCTTGATCTTTTTTCATCTAAACGCAGTACTAGTACTAGTAGTACAACTTTCTGGGTGATCTTGCATGTGATTTTTGTGTGCCAAATGACGGTTCTAAATTCCTCTTTTGACCAAAACATGCGAGAGGTTGACACTGATTTCTATAGATTACTTTCAACTACTCCCTCTGTCCCAAATTTCTTGTCTTAGATTTTTCTAGATACAGATGTATCTAATACTAAAATGTGACTTGATACATCCGTATCTAGACAAATCTAAGACAAGAATTTTGGGATGGAGGGAGTACTTTATGAACATCAATGCTACCATTGAAGTGGGCATATTTGCCTCAGTAACTTGTGTTATGGATATTGCAAGTAATCCCTCTACTCTCATGCCTTTGAAGACATGTTCTAGTGTCTTTGTTCACTCATTTCTGTGTGTATATGTAGTCATATATGGAGTATAATATCGAAAATCATCTTATATTTCTGAACGGAGGTAGTAATAAAATATGGTTTCTGTTTGAATTAGAACCAGGACCATGGTGGAGATGAAGTTCTCAAAGTCATGTCGTGTGAACTGGAAGACCTGAGGATGAGTTCTACTGCTAAACTATCCAGCTGATGTGTCCTTGTCGCCACGTGTCCTGAACTAGTGTTTTCCTGTAGCATTGTTGTCAGGCGTGTTCTCGAGTCTGTACTTGACCACAACAATTTCCTGGATGTGCCTTCGATTACGAAGGGTGTGGTTCTTGTAAAGCTTCCCAACAAATCTAATGCGGCCTGTCTTCATGATCATGTTTATGAGTGGAAAGACCACTCTGTTAGGTTCTCCAAGGTTGACAAGATGGTGATGGTGCATGTAGACATCTCTCACGAAGTCCATGGCCTAGTCAGTTATGCGGGGTTCATCCCGTAGGTCGGTGGCAAGAATAGTCTGCAGAGTTTAATTAGTGCAACTTTGCTTGTGTGTAGTAAGTACTATTGTTTAGTACTTGATTTGTGTTTGTGAACCCTGTATTGTTTATTAGTACTGCCACATTTGGTGTGTGGTCAGTCCTAAGAACGGTCTATGTTAATGTCTGTCCACTCAATTCAGTATGTATATTTTGAAGTATCCAGGTCATCTTTTTTGTGAGGACGGTTTATCAATTATGGTTACACTCCAATATCTGTATGCATTGTAGGGTTTATCGCACCCACCAGGATTTCCAGTCCCATGGATATTCGGTCCATACGATTTGTCACGACCATTGGATTGTCCTGCTTGTGGGAGTAGGAGGGGCCCCTGCATGCCACCCATAGTTGGACGATCAATCTTCTGTTTAGTACTTCAACATAGTGATTTCCTGGTAAGGATTCACTCGTGTCACATCAAGTAAATCTTATTGATTTACTGTCTAAATCTTATTGATTTAATGTCATGTTTTCTTTCTTTTCCTGCAATTTTACGATGTAGGTTTTGCCATGTGACATTCATCACAGAATAAACCATTTGGTTTGCTCTACGATGGCTATTTTTGCAGGTTTCACTTCTTATGTCGTGTCAGTAATGAAGGCACTATCCATCACTTATATTACTGGAAAAAATTGGATCAGTCTGTTGTCTGAGTACAAGATGAATCCCTATGATGAAATGCAGTTTGGTTTAATAAAAACGCCACAATTAGTCCTTCTCGTGTTTAAAAGAAATGAAGAAAAAAACTAGATCACGGTCACGAAGCCTAGTCAAGTTAGAAAGCTGATCATACCAGACCAGACACGATCGCCGTTGTCTCGCACATTGGTACCACCTTCAGCAACGGATCGAGCACCGATAGTTGCTCTAGCACTGACAGCGGCAGCAGCTCAGTCTGATCCAGCTAAGGATTGGGCACCAACCATGTCAGCGGATCAGGCTGGTCTACCAGAGGATCGGGCATCGACACCGGCACCTGCTCTGACACCGGCACCAGCTCTACAAGGAGCACCATCTCCGGCAGCAGCAGCAGCTTCGGCACCTGCACCAACACTTGCACTTGCATCTGCTCCGGCCCGTGCAGCGGCAACCGAACGAGTAGTTGCACCGGCAACAGACTGGGCTGCAGTTCGCACTTCATATACCAAAGTCCTTACAAAAACCGACATGTCCACCTTCTTGGTAAGCATTGGCCGCCCCAAGTGTTTTGTTCTTTTTTTTTCCTTGTTGTTTCGCATGATTCACTGTGTTGATCTAACTGTTTGGGTATGTCTTCTTGTTTGCAAACAGAGAATTCCTAGAGCAACGAGGGAGTCATTCAACAATCCGGGCGACAGCGGCCAAGTTTCTCTTACCATGCGCAGCCTTGGTGTGAATGAACCTGCTTAATATACCGTAAGTACAAAGGATGGTCGCATGATGATTGATTCTAAAGGATGGTCATGGTTCAAATCTAAATCATATCTTGCAGTAGAGGATGATGTCAAAATCGAAATTTATTGGCAAGGAGAGCTGGTCCAAATCAACTTTGAAATTCTTCAGTACTGTCGAACTGGTCTATCAGCCGAGAGATTTTGATGTAATACTCTGGCATGGTGAAACAAGTGTCCTGTGGGTATAAGTAGTACGACAGTATCATTGATAGAGTTGCAACTCTGATTGCTGGTTAGGAACTGTCGTTTGATTTCATTCCAATAGCTGTTGTGCTTTATTCAATTTTGTGTATTCGCCTTGCGACAGCATCTGAAACCGGTGCCATACCAACCGCTTGCTATATGAAAAGCACTGAGGTAGAACACATGGGCCCCCAAACATGCAGGCCCACCGGCCTATGGCCCAAAGTCTGAGAACCATGAGCATGTCTAAGTATTTCTCAGCTGAACCCCCATAATGCCCGTGCGTTGCACGTAACATCAAGATGCATTTGTATGAGTATTTTATCTTGTGAGAGAAAACGATGAATGAGGGAAGGCCTTATTTGCAAATGCGGAGAGGTGTGTGGGTACCTTTTTGCAAAATTGCCATAGTTTCCTTCCTATCCATCAGATACAAATTGGACGGCCTATATTGCAGGATGACAGGCACACCATCATCACCAACTTGTCTATACCGTGTTAAAAAACTTTGTTTTTTATAATTGTATATGTTATATATATTCCCCTTGATTTTTCTTATGTATAAAGTTGTGATATAAAAGATCTTTATATTTCTTTACAGAGGGAATATCTCTCTGTCAAAAATATATTTATGTGTAATAACTAGTTACTCCTGTCTTTCTACTTCCTTGCGCTGATATGTGGGGCATCCGGCAACGGGGTCCACATGCCATATGCACCAAATTAGAGTGCACAACTGCACAGTAGACACACCCCGGTCGTAGCGTCGCATTAATGCCCAATGAGCCGTCAAATCACAAAAACCCCCACCTTTCCAGCTTCAGCAGTAAGCTGGACGAACGAAGCGGCAATATTTCACTCGGCCTGAATCCCTTCTCCCTTGTCTGCTTGTTCAGAGAAAACCCCCGCTCGGCAATTGCATAGGGTTTTCTCATGGAAAACCTGGTACGAATTCTTCACCCATCCCCGATAAATCCAAGTACCTTGGTCACGGGTACTCCTAGGATGGCAGCTGCCGCCGTTGATGCATATTTCTTCCTACTGAATCTAGTGTGTTTCATTTGCAGTGCCCAAAGTGTGAGGACCCTACAGGTTTCTGCGCCCTTGGCGAGACGCCACACTTGTTCCTTCTCATCCTAACACAGGATTTTAAAACGCGCACACTATGTTCCTAGAATCCTCTTTTCTATCTGGGAGGGTGGGGTTTTTTGAACATGATGTCGACTAATTTGGAAATTTGGATTGCTATATTTGGATAAAAGGTACTAGTACCATGGTCAACACTGATGTGAAGGAGGAAAGCATTTCTAGATTTGGATATAGGGAATACATTGTATTCTCATATTATTTTTCCTGTAGTGCATTCCTTGCTCTGCCAGAACACATGTACTCAAGATGCTCGGCCTTGCCATAACTGAATACACCAGTTTAATGGTAACAGTGAAGACAAGCCATGGATATAAGTTTCGAGTTGGGTTCATGAACCAAGAAGATCGCTGCTTTTTTATGGCCGCACTTGGATAAACTTTCTCAAGTGTTACGGACTGAAAGTTATGCACGAATGTTGATGGAAATAGCAGAACCTGGTCTCATCTTCACTGTGATCTTCCACCCCGACGTTGTTCCAATTGTTCATCCATGTTAGCTTTCTATCTGGTTCTTGCTTGTTGCCTTGATTACTTCTTAATCCACCTATTCTGTCTAACTGATCACAATTTAACTTTAGAAGTAGCAACGAATCTCTCACGAATATGCTACTTCTAACTAATATTTTCTTATAATTGGTGGCACGTGTAGGTTGTTTCAGAGTTAAGTAGGCTGCTCGTTTGTTATTTTGTAACAACTCGGCTGTTACTGATGGCACTGAAGTTGACTAGGACGACATCCACAAGTTCCTACACATTATTGATCGTCTTGAGGTCCTTGTGGGGCGTTTCAATGGTGGAAGGCCACGTGGGATATGTGTGCCACTGCTACACTCGTTGAACAGGTCCAACTGTGTCGAGAAACTTATGGTACGAGCTATTTTCTGTTATATATGTTGTTCATAAACTATTGCTTATACATAGTTTTACAGTTGTAATCTTCTTGAAACAGAAACTGCCCAGTTCTATTGTTCCTATACAGATGCCTGACCATGGTCGGGTCAGACTTGAGCTTGGTCACAACATGATGTTTATGTCGACCTACTCCATTCCCCTTGGAGGTGAGAAGATACTTATTCATGGGTGGTCTCAAATAATGAAGGCCCGTCCATCTTGGAGAATAGGACAGAAGATTATGTTCCTGCTTTTCCATGGATCTAAAGTGAATATCCTGTTTATTGACCATATTGCAAGATGAAGCCGCTTTCAGAAGGTTGTGGATGCGCGGGGGTGGCGCCTGGGCCTTGTCCTGAGGCTTGGCGGCCTCACCCTTGGTTAACTGTAGGCAAAGTAGCAATGTTCGAGGCATGCTTTGTATGGTTGAACCTGTATAAGTACTCATACTGCTTTCAGCTATGGTTGTTAAGTGCCCCTGCTGGTTTCAGTTAAGGTTTTTAAGTACTCCTGCTGCTTTTACAGTCTATCGTGTTTCTTCAGTCCTGTCTTCCTCCAGCCACCAAAACCAAACCAGCGCTGGCGGGGCCGCCTGCTTCCGCCTCCCACGGCTGGCTGCGCCTCAGCCCACGCATCGCCGCCGCACCGTCTCCTAAATCGTTAACACCGACGTCCGAGGCCTCGCCGTCGTCCTCCGCGCGCTTTGGTGCGCTCACCGCGACGCCACCCTCTCGCGTTGTCAAGATGGTTAACAAACAACAGGAATCGGCAGAAGTACGTGGAGAGGATGACATTAGGGCCCATCATGTCAGCGTATGGAAAAATAAAATGCCTCCTCCTAGTGTTTTCCTGACATCTGGGACCCACGACATTGTGAGCGTATATAGTTAATAGACAAGAGAACAACACAAGATCGGCTGGCACCTGGGACATAGCAGCTCGAGCAGTATTTTTTTTGTTATTGTTGAGACGGAGCAGGGTTTGAACTGGGCTGTGGCCCGTCTAGCCCAGATTTATATTTTATGTTCACCATGTGACCAGCCCAGCTATTTTTTCTTTGTGAAAATGAGCCCAGTTTATTTTTTCTAAAGAATACCCAATCCAGGCCTACTTATTTTTCTACGCCCCGATGGGCTGCAACTCTTTCAAGATGCCTGCAAATCTTGAAAGTAATATGAAATGGGTTGTAAATATAAAAACAGATGACAAATTGGCAATTACTTTATAATTTCTGGATTTTTTCACATTTTCAAATTCCTATTTCACTGGGCATTAACCTAATTTAAATATATCTTCAAAGAACTTTAAATCTGGCTCAACATTTCGGTATTAAAAATAGTTTGGAACCCACAGAAATATGTGAAATTGGCCCTGGCCAACCAAAAAACGGACTGCAATAAATTGCATAAGAAGTCGCAATGAGCTATATATAAATTATTAAAAAAAGAGGGAATGGTCTGACTTATTGGCCTATTAAGTTGACGCGTATGCATGATTTTTTTAGTTATTATATACGTCAACAAACGATTCTATCAGACGTAAACGTTGGATGACAATCCAACGGCCGTCGTGTTTCTTCAATCTCTGATTTTCTTGCTACAGCCGCCAAATCCAGCGCCGGCGGGACCGCCTGCTCCCGCCTCCCGTGCAGGCCTCACCGCCCCCTACTACTCCCACCGCTGGCCAGGGCATCCCTCTACTCACCCACATCCCCTGTTATTCTGCGGCGACGGCAGGCTCACACCACAGTCGAACCAGTGAACCCTCGTACTCCTCTCCGCGTGGGCATCCACTTCCGCGTCTTCCCCAGCTCCGCATCGTCCCCTTCCTAGGCCTCGTCGTCGTCCACCGCCCTGATGCTCTCGGCGTGGCGTGGTCAAGGAACGACTTCCATCGGAAGAGTACTGTCGTGGAGAAGCTGACAGCTGGGTCCACGGCAGCCGCAAGGAAGTGCCTCCTTATTACGCGGAAAATAATTATTCCTCCACTTGACAGCAGGGACCCACCGGACGAGCAACTGTATTTCGCGAAAAAAACATTTCCCCCTGACTGTTGGGACCTACCAGCTACATCTTCGCACGCAAGGAAGTGCGTCCGGGCAAAAAAAACGATTCGCCCCCCTGACTGCTGGGACCCACCAGCTACATCTTCGCACGCAAGGAAGTGCCTGACAGTCGAGACCCACCTGGTCGAAGCATACTTAGCGTTGTCATTCTGGTCGCGAACGTGTACGCACATACTGGTCGATGTAGAGGTGCACGTGTGTCATAGTAGAGGCGCGCACGTAGCATGTACACGTACGTACAATGGCCAGTGTGCAACAAAGAAAATACAGCCATGTACGTACATACGGGCATGGTCTCGAACGCCTACTCGCGCATACGTACGGCCAGGGCTTGTGTACATGGCTGGGTCGGAACGGAGAAACAACATCGTCGTCATGTTCATGGGGAGCCAACCGGCTGGGTCGGAACGGAATGCGTCGTCGTGTTCATCGGGAGGGCTTGGACAAAACAGTCGATGGAAACGAGGCCTGGCATACCGCATAACGAAGGAAACATCCTTGTGTTTGATCGGCTACGTTCGAAACGGGATCTTGTTCATCAGGAGGGGTCTGGCGTATCGCAAAATGGAGGAAACTAACCTCCTACGGTCGAAACGGGGGTCCTGTTAATCAGGAGGGGTGTGGCGTATCGCAAAACGGAGGAAACAGACTTGTGTTGGAGCGCTACGGTCGAAACGGGGGTCCTATTCATTGGGAGGGGTGTGGCGTATAGCAAAACGGGATTCCACGAGATACTGTTCATCTCCACCGTGGACCCCCTCCAGCGTCCACCGGCTACTGTTCATCCACCGTCGACCTCCTCCAGCCTCCACCTACGACTGTTCATCCACGGGCTCCTGTTCATCCAGCCTCCACCATGCGCTACTCCACCGACTACTTTTCAACCAGCCCTCTCCGCGGGCTCCTGTTCAACCACCCTTCCACGGGCTACTGTTCATCCAGCCCTCCACCATCTACTGTTCATCCTGCCCTCCACGGGGTGGTCCTGTTCATCCTGCCCTCCACAGAGTCCTGTTCATCCTGCCCTCCACAGAGTCCTGTTCATCCAGCCCCAACCGGCTCGAACGATCGGGGTCCTGTTCATCCACCCCCATCGGCAACTGTTCATCCAAACCCCCTAGCAACGCTCATTGTTCATCCAGAGGCAACGCCACGGGGTCCTGTTCATCCACCCCCCGGAAACTGTTCATCCAAACCCCCCCAGCAACGCTCACTGTTCATCTAGAGGCAGCATCGATCGGCTTCAGTTAGCAGCAGTAGCGAAGGAATCGCTCAATCGTGTTCAGTTAACAGCCATCAATCGATCGCTCGGGTTCAGTAACGCGTAGCCTGCAGTGCAGTCACTCGGGTTCAGTTAGAGCCCAACGCCTCGCTCAGGTTCAGTTAGAGCCCAACGCCTCGCACACACGCGCGTACGTATGAGAGAAATGTGCATCGCTCGGCCCCCGACCACCCACCGTAACCGGGGACTCCCCGGTATTTTCTGCGCCCTCGCTTCTATCATGGTTTTTTCCGTCATGGACGGCCCAAAGAATGTCATGCAGCTGCGTCTCCGGCCCGCCCAGGACGAAAAGCCCATTTTCTGTCATGATTTTTTGTAATAGAAGTAGGAGCCCACCACATCTATGATGATACCGGGTTTTGTCACAATTATCGTCATAGAAGTGTCATAAGTATGACAGAAGGTTGCGGCGGTGGAATTAGGTTTTTGCGGTGCTCTTCGTTGGTTTGGGGGTACGTAGGTATATATAGGAGGAAGAAGTAGGTCGGTGGAGCCACGAGGGGCCCACGAGGGTGTAGGACGCGCCTGGTGGGGGTGGAAACTCCCCCTGCCTCGTGGCCACCTCGTTAGTTGCTTGACGTCCAGTCCAAGTCCTCTGGATCATGTTTGTTCCAAAAATCATGCTCCCAAAGGTTTCATTCTGTTTGATATCCTTTTTTCTGCGAAACAGTGAAATAGGCAAAATAACGGCAATTTGGGTTGGGCCTCCGGTTAATAGGTTTGTCCCAAAAATAATATAAAAGTGTATAAATAAGCCCATTAAACATCCAAAACAGAATATATAATAGCATGGAACAATAAAAAATTATAGATACATTGGAGACGTATCAAGCATCCCCAAGCTTAATTCCTGCTCATCCTCGAGTAGGTAAATGATAAAAACAGAATTTTCGATGTGGAATGCTTCTTAGCATAATTCTCAATGTAAATCTTTTTATTGTGGCATGAATATTTAGATCCTGAAGATTCAAGATAAAAGTTTGATGTTGACATAAAAACAATAATACTTCAAACATGCTAACCAAGCAATTATGTGTTATCAAAATAACATAGCCAAAGAAAGCTTATCCCTACAAAATCATATAGTTAGGCCATGTTTCAATATTGTCACACAAACGTTCTCATCATGCATAACCCCGATGACAAGCCGAGCAATTGGTTCATACTTTTTAACATGCTTCAGCCTTTTCAACTCTTACGCAATACATGAGCGCAAGCCATGGATATAGCACTATGGGTGGAGTAAAGTATAATGATGGGGGTTATGAGAGAAGAAAAAAAGGTAGAAAGTCTCACATTGACGCAGCTAATCAATAGGCTATGGAGATGCCCATCGATTGATGTCAATGAGAGGAGTAGGGATTGCCATGCAACGGATGCACTAGATCTATAAATATATGAAAGCTCAACAAAAGAAACTAAGTGGGTGTGCATCCAACTTGCTTGCTCACGAAGACCTAGGGCATTTTGAGGAAGCCCATCATTGGAATATACAAGCCAAGTTCTATAATGAAAAATTCCCACTAGTATATGAAAGTGACAACATAGGAGACTCTCTATCATGAAGATCACGGTGCTACTTTGAAGCACAAGTGTGGAAAAAGGATAGTAGCATTGTCCCTTCTCTCTTTTTCTCTCATCATTTTTTTTCTTTTTTTTTCTTTTTTCTTTTTTTTGGGCCTTCTCTTTTTTTTGGCCTTCACTCTTTTTTTATTTAGTCCGGAATCTCATCCCGACTTGTGGGGGAATCATAGTCTCCATCATCCTTTCCTCACATGGGATAATGCTTTAATAATGATGATCATCACACTTCTATTATTTACAAGTCAACAATTACAACTCAATACTTAGAACAAAATATGACTCTATGTGAATGCCTCCGGCGGTGTACCGGGATATGCAATGAATCAAGAGTGACATGTATGAAAAAATTATGAATAGTGGATTTGCCACAAAATACGATGTCAACTACATGATCATGCAAAGAAATATGTCAATGATGAAGCGTGTCATAATAAATGGAACGGTGGAAAGTTGCATAGCAATATATCTCGGAATGGCTATGGAAATGCCATGATAGGTAGGTATGGTGGCTGTTTTGAGGAAGATATAAGGAGGCTTATGTGTGATAGAGCGTATCATATCACGGTGTTTGGATGCACCGGCAAAGTTTGCACCAACTCTCAAGGTGAGAAAGGGCAATGCACAGTACCGTAGAGGCTAGAAAATTGTGGAAAGTTGAGAGTGCGTATAATCCATGGACTCACATTAGTCATAAAGAACTCATATACTTATTGCAAAAGTTTATTAGCCCTCGAAGCAAAGTACTACTACGCATGCCCCTAGAGGGATAGATTGGTAGGAAAAGACCATCGCTCATCCCCGACCGCCACTCATAAGGAAAGCAATAAAAGAACACCTATGTGTCAAAATTGTCACACAACTTTTACCATACGTGCATGCTACGGGACTTGCCAACTTTAACACAAGTATTTCTCGATTTCACAATTACTCAACTAGCACACTCTAATATTACCACCTTTATATCTCAAAACACTTATCAAGTATCTAACTTCTCATGATATTCAATAAACTCAATATGGAAGATTAATTTCACAATTACAGCAAATTACCATGCTGTTTAAGAATCTCAAAATAATATAAGTGAAGCATGAGAGATTAATAATTTCTATAAAATACAACCACCGCCGTGTTCTAAAAGATTTGGGTTGGGCCTCCGGTTAATAGGTTAGTCCCAAAAATAATATAAAAGTGTATAAATAAGCCCATTAAACATCCAGAACAGAATATATATAATAGCATGGAACAATCCAAAATTATAGATACGTTGGAGACGTATCAGCAGCTCGCCCAACACCAGCGGGGCGCGCCACCCTTGAGCCCACGGCCTCAAACATAACCAACCATGATGGGACGAAGGCTCGGGAGGTGCCTCCATGGTAGCATGCAGATCTTTGTCCAGATCATAGATACACAAGTTCAGATGAGGTCTAGAAGACGACGATCCTCGGAAAGATCCTTGCCGAGGAGATCCAGAAGACCCCCGACGAGATCCTTGCCGGGGACAACCATGCTACCGCGGAAAGACCCTTGTCGGGGCCCCGGCAGGACCCTTGCCAAGGATGCCTGTGGGTCCACAGCCAGGCCCGCGTCAACCAAGACTCCGCCATCGTTCACATGTAGCTGCCAGCCCAACCAGCTGGGCAGGCAACTGCGTGGCAACATGCGGCTTCCAAACCAACTCAGCAAGCACCTGCGTGGTGGCATGTGGATCTTCGTGAAGGCCCTGCCACCATGCCACCTCAGCAGCCTGCCTGCCTACATGGCGCTGCACACATCGCTGGCCTGGGCGCGTGTCGAAGCAAGGCAGAGAGGTGACGGACGGGACGGGCCTCGTTCCCGTCCCCGATAAAGCTAATGGACACCTAAGTAGTGCATTTAATGCGCTTTGTCCCGTAATGCCAGGCGATAAGCTCGTGCACTGTACACCTTTCCACCTCCTATGTGCCACTGTGGCAACCCCTTTTCGACTATAAAAGGAGGCCCGAGGCATACTGGAGGGGGATTTGGCTCTTTGGAACTATGCAGCCACCGTAGCTAGTTCGAGAGCTCAAGAACACTCTGAAATACACACCAAAGCAGGACTAGGGTATTACGCATCTTCGCGCCCCGAACCTGGGTAAACGATCGTTGTGCTAGCTCCTAGACCTGCTCTTGTCACAACCCCACGCTCGCCAACCGTAGAAGGGATTCCAGTGATCCCATAGGTGTCATTTCCCCGACATTTTTGGCGCGCTAGGTAGGGGGGTGCAGTTGTGATAAGATAATTTGTAACGAGCAACAAGTAACAAAAGTAAATAAAGTGCAGCAAGGTAGCCCAATCCTTTTTGTAGCAAAGGACAAACCTGGACAAACTCTTATATAGAGAAAAGCGCTCCCGAGGACACATGGGAATTATCGTCAAGCTAGTTTTCATCACGTTCATATGATTCACGTTCGGTACTTTGATAATTTGATATGTGGGTGGACCGGTGCTTGGGTACTGTCCTTACTTGGACAAGCATCCCACTTATGATTAACTCCTATTGCTAGCATCCGCAACTACAAAAGAAGTATTAAGGTAAACCTAACCATAGCATGAAACATATGGATCCAAATCAGCCCCTTACGAAGCAACATCATCTACTTATTACTTCCCAATGCCTTCCTCTAGTCCCAAATAATGGTGAAGTGTCATGTAGTCGACGTTCACATGACACCACTAGAGGAGAGACAACATACATCTCATCAAAATATCGAACGAATACCAAATTCACTTGACTACTAATAGCAAGACTTCTCCCATGTCCTCAAGAACAAACGTAACTACTCACAAAGCATATTCATGTTCATAATCAGAGGAGTATTAATATGCATATAGGATCTGAACATATGATATTCCACCAAATAAACCAACTAGCATGAACTACAAGGAGTAATCAACACTACTAGCAACGTACAGGTACCAATCCCAGACTTAGAGACAAGAATTGGATACAAGAGATGAACTAGGGTTTGAGAGGAGATGGTGTTGTGAAGATGTTGATCGAGATTGGACCCCTTCCTATGAGAGGAGCATTGGTGATGACGATGGCGATGATTTTCCCCTCCCAGAGGGAAGTGTCCCCGGCAGAACAGCTCTGTTGGAGCCCTAGATTGGTTCTGCCAAGGTTCCGCCTCGTGGCAGTGGAGTCTCGTCCCGAAAGCTTGCTTATGATTTTTCTTCAGACGAAAGACTTCATATAGCAGAAGATGGGCACAAGAGAGCCAACAGGGGGGCCACGAGGCAGGGGGCGCGCTCAGGGGGGTAGGGCGTGCCCCCACCCTCGTGGCCAGGGTGTGGGCCACCTCTGGTATTTCTTCTGCTCAATATTTTTTATTATTTCCAAAAATAACTTTCGTGGAGTTTCAGGGCTTTTGGAGTTGTGCAGAATAAGTCTCTAATATTTGCTCCTTTTCCAGCCCAGAATTCCAGCTGCCGGCATTCTCCCTCCTTATGTAAACCTTGTAAAATAAGAGAGAATAGGCATAAGTATTGTGACGTAATGTGTAATAACAGCCCATAATGCAATAAATATCGGTATAAAATCATGATGCAAAATGGACGTATCAACTCCCCCAAGCTTAAACCTCGCTTGTCCTCAAGCGGAAGCCGATAACGATAAATATGACCACATGTTTAGAGGTAGAGGTGTCGATAAAATAAAATACGGACATGAGGGCATCGTGATCATTCTTATAACAGCAACATATATAAATATTGTCGTATGATTTCTTATGCTCAAGTAATAATCTATTCACAGTGTCAAGTATGAATCAGAAACTTTATTGAGAACTAACAAACTATAATATCAGTCATTGAAGCAATTGCAATTTATCATAACATCAGAAAGAGTCTATGTCAGAGATTTTCAGCAAGTCCACATGCTCAACTATCATTTAGTCTTTCACAATTGCTAACACTCACGCAATACTTGTGGTTACAGAGTTTTAATCGGACACAGAGAAAGATAGGGGCTTATTGTTTCGCCTCCCAACCTTTTACCTCAAGGGTAATGTCAACAATAATAGTTCATGCTAACTTACATCCAACACACTGCGCTTGCCAAAGGATAAAATGTAAAAAGGAAAAGGTGAAGATCACCATGACTCTTGCATGAGGTAGAAGATAAAAGTAAGATATAGGCCCTTCGCAGAGGGAAGCAGAGGTTGCCATGCGCTTTCAGGGTTGGATGCACAAAATCTTAATGCGAAAGAACGTCACTTTATATTGCCACTTGTGATGTGGACCTTTATTATGCAGTCCGTCGCTTTTATTTCTTCCACATCACAAGATCGTATAAAGTTTATTTTCTCGCACACTAATAAGTCATACATATTTAGAGAGCAATTTTTTTTCCTGCACCGATGACAACTTACTTGAAGGATCTTACTCAATCCATAGGTAGATATGGTGGACTCTCATGGCAAAACTGGGTTTAAGGGTATTTGGAAGCACAAGTAATATCTCTACTTGGTGCAAAGAATTTGGCTAGCATGAGGGGGAAAGGCAAGCTCAACATGTTGGATGATCCATGACAATATACTTTATCTTAGATATAAAAAAAACATAACCATTACATTGTCTTCCTTGTCCAACGTCAACTCTTTAGCATGTCATATTTTAATGAGTGCTCACAATCATAAAAGATGTCCAAGATAGTGTATTTATATGTGAAACCTCTCTTTGTTTATTACTTCCTATTAATTGCAACGATGACCAAAGCTATGTTTGTCAACTCTCAACAATTTTTAATCATCATACTCTTCCTATGTGAAGTCATTACTCTCCATAAGATCAATATGATCTCTTTGTTTATTTTTATTCTTTATTTTTTCTTTTATTCCCTCAAGATCATAGCAAAATAATCAAGCCCTTGACTCAACACTAATCTTTACTATATAGCTCACGGACTCGCTTACATAAAGGGATCATAAAGCAAAACTCAAAACTAGATCATACCAAAACTTTATTCTACTGGATCAAGATATTACTAAAAGGATCGAACTAAGAAAAACGGTAAAGATAGAGATGTGATGGTGATACGATACCGGGGCACCTCCCCCAAGCTTGGCAGTTGCCAAGGGGAGTGCCCATACCCATATGATTATGCCTCCCTTTTCGGAGGAGGTGATGATGGAGTTGTTGATGGTGTAGCCTTGTTGTCCATCTTCCAAGGCATAGGCTCACCATCATAGAAGGATGATCGAGTCTCTGGGATCCTTAAATCTGCAACCAAACTCACCCTCTTAAATATATATATTCATACTCATAGTTTTGGTTTTGTAGGTCATAGATTTGGGCTTGGAGGTGCTCGATTTTCTCGTGGAGCTTGAAGATGGCCTCCCCAATGTCCTTGGCATCCAGCTTGTGGTTGTTGGTGAACTCCGTGATCATTATGTGATTGGAGTCAAGTCCACGCTCCACCATCTCCCGGCACTTGAAAACATGTTGCTCCATTGCCTCGAGCCTTGTCTCCACGCTTCCGGTCCTCCTTGGTCCCTCAACATCGCGGATGTGCAGCACCCCCTCATGCATCTCAATGGTTTGAGGGTGTTGCAGCACCTCCGCGAGGTAGGGGTTGATGACCTTTTCGAAGAACTTGTCCTTGGGGGCACTTGGAGACGTCATGATGATCTAGATCTGTCAGAAAAACAGCTCGAAACAAGAACAGAGGACAATTGCGTGATACAAGAGTCAAAATCTTCGGGAGTTTATATAATGAATTTTTACAGACCAAAATACGTATCATGCAAGAAAACGGAGTCCAGAGAGCACACGAGGTGCCCACGAGGTAGGGGAGCGTGCCCAGGGGGTAGGGCGTGCCCTCCACCCTCGTGGAGCCCTCGTGTCCTTCCAGGACTTCTTCTTATTTTTCTATTTTTCTAAATATTCCAAAACAGAGAAAAATTACCATTGGAACTTTTGTGGAGTCGGTTTACTTACTGTACCACGTATGTATTCCTTTTCGGAGTCTGAAACGTTCTACAAAGTGTCTCTTATGTATTCCTCCGGGGTTGCAGTTTCAATAACATTAGTTTCAACATTTATAGGATTACCTGAGATGTAATGTTTGATTCTTTGACCGTTAACCACCTTCGGATTTGTGCCTTCGAAGTTGTTGATTTTTATGGCACCAGAACGATAGACCTCCTTGATAATGTAAGGACCTTCCCATTTAGAGACAAGTTTCCCTGCAAAAAATCTTAAACGAGAGTTGTATAGCAATACATAATCACCTACATTAAACTCACGCTTTTGTATTCTTTTGTCATGCCATCTTTTAACTTTTTCTTTAAACAACTTGGCATTCTCATAGGCTTGGGTTCTCAATTCATCAAGTGAGCTAACTTCAAATAACCTCTTCTCATCGGCAAGTTTGAAATCATAATTGAGCTCTTTAATGGCCCAATATGCCTTATGTTCTAGTTCGAGAGGTAAGTGACATGCTTTTCCATAAACCATTTTATACAGAGACATACCCATATGATCTATATATGCAGTTCTATAGGCCCATAATGCATCATCAAGTTTCTTGGACCAATTCTTTCTAGATTTATTAACAGTCTTTTGCTAAATTAATTTGAGCTCCTTGTTATTCAATTCTACTTGACCACTAGACTGTGGGTGATATGGAGATGCAATTCTATGATTAACATCATACTTAGCAAGCATTTTACGAAAAGCACCATGAATAAAATGTGAACCACCATCAGTCATTAAATATCTAGGGACTCCAAACCTCGGAAAAATAACTTCTTTAAGCATCTTAATAGAGGTGTTATGATCAGCACTACTAGTTGGAATAGCTTCTACCCACTTAGTAACGTAATCAATAGCAACTAGAATATGTGTATACCCATTAGAGGCAGGAAACGGTCCCGTATAATCAAAGCCCCAAACATCAAATGGTTCAATAACAAGTGAATAATTCATAGGCATTTCTTGACATCTACAAATATTACCAATTATTTGACATTCATCACAAGATAAGACGAACTTACGGGCATCCTTGAAGAGAGTAGGCCAATAAAAGCCGAATTGCAATACCTTATGTGCAGTTCTATCTCCAGCGCGGTGTCCTCCATAAGCCTCGGAGTGACACTTGCGTAGGATCTGTTCCTGTTCATACTTAGGTACACAACGTCTAATGACACCATCTACTCCTTTATAAAGATGTGGGTCATCCCAAAAGTAATGCCTCAAATCATAGAAAAACTTTTTCTTTGGCTGGTATGTGAAACTAGGTGGTATAAATTTAGCAACAACGTAATTAGCATAATCAGCATACCATGGAGCAGTACGAGAAGCATTTATGACATTTAATTTTTCATCAGGAAAGCTATCATCAATAGGTAGTGGGTCATCAAGAACATTCTCTAACCTAGACAAGTTGTCTGCAACGGGGTTCTTAGCCCCCTTTCTATCAATAATATGCAAATCAAATTCTTGTAGCAAGAGAACCCATCTAATAAGTCTAGGTTTAGCATCTTTCTTTTCCATAAGATGTTTAATAGCAGCATGATCAGTGTGAATAGTTACTTCAGAATCAACAATATAAGGTCTGAACTTATCACAAGCAAATACAACTGCTAATAATTCTTTTTCAGTAGTGGCATAATTTCTCTGGGCATTGTCTAGAGTTTTACTAGCATATTGAATAACATTTAATTTCTTATCAACTCTTTGCCCTAGAACAGCACCTACAGCATAATTGCTACCATCACACATAATTTCAAAAGGTAAATTTCAATCAGGTGGTTGGACAATAGGTGCAGAGATTAATGCTTTCTGAAGTATTTCAAATGCTTCTACACAATCATCATCAAAGACAAATGGTATATCTTTTTGTAAAATATTAGTCAGAGGCCGAGAGATTTTTGAGAAGTCCTTAATGAACCTCCTATAAAAACCGGCATGACCAAGGAAACTTCTTATACCTTTGATGTCCTTGGGACACGTCATCTTTTCAATAGCATCAACTTTAGCTTTATCCACTTCAATACCTCTTTCAGAAATTTTATGCCCCAAGACAATACCTTCATTATCCATAAAGTGGCACTTTTCCCAATTCAAGACAAGATTAGTTTCTTCACATCTCTGCAAAACTCGATCAAGGTTGCTCAAGCAATCATCAAAAGAGGATCCATAAACGGAGAAATCGTCCATGAAAACCCCACAAATCTTTTCACAAAAGTCAGAGAATATAGCCATCATGCATCTTTGGAAGGTAGCAGGTGCATTACATAAACCAAAAGGCATACGTCTATAAGCAAAAGTACCGAAAGGGCAAGTAAAAGTGGTCTTAGCTTGATCGTCAGCTGACACAGGTATTTGAGAGAAACCAGAATAACCATCCAGAAAGCAAAAATGTGTATGTTTGGATAATCTTTCTAGCATTTGATCAATAAAAGGTAAGGGGTAATGATCTTTCTTAGTAGCCTTATTTAATTTGCGAAAATCAATTACCACCCTATAACCTGTAATAATTCTTTGCGGTATCAATTCATCTTTATCATTAGGAACGACAGTAATACCTCCCTTCTTAGGGACACAATGGACAGGACTTACCCACTGACTATCAGCAACGGGTTAAATTATACCTGCCTCAAGGAGCTTTAGTATTTCCTTTCTTCCCCCTTCTTTCATCTTAGGATTCACCCATTGTTGATGATCAATAACTGGTTTGGCATCTTTCTCCAAATTTATTTTCTGTTGGCATGGAGTGGGACTAATGCCCTTAAGATAATCAAGGGTATATCCAATAGCAGCACGGTGCTTCTTCAGAGTTTTCAATAATTTTTCTTCCTCCTTCTCTGAAAGGTTAGCACTAATAATAACAGGATATATCTTCTTTTCATCAAGATAAGCATATTTAAGAGTATCAGGTAATGGTTTAAGTTCAAACACGGGATCACCCTTGGGTGGAGGAGGATCTCCTAGGATTTCAACAGGTAAATTGTGTTTCAGAATAGGTCCCTATTTAAAGAACACTTCATCTATTTACCTTCTTTCATTCATAAACATATCATTTTCATGGTCTAGCAAATATTGTTCTAAAGGATCACTAGGAGGTATGGCAATAGAACCAAGACCAATAATTTCATATTTACTAGGCAATTCCTCTTCACGGTGTTGTCTACGAAATTTAGAAAAATTAAACTCATGAGACATATCACCCAAACCAATAGTAACAACATCCTTTTTGCAGTCTATCTTAGCATTAACAGTGTTTAAGAAGGGTCTACCAAATATAATGGGACAAAAGCTATCTTGTGGGGAACCAAGAACAAGAAAATCAACAGAATATTTAGTTTTCCCACACAAGACTTCAACATCTCTAACAATTCCAATTGGTGATATAGTATCTCTATTGGCAAGCTTAATGGTAACATCAATTTCTTCTAACTCAGCGGGTGCAATATCATGCATAATTTCTTTGTATAAGTCAATAGTATTGCACTAGCACTAGCACCCATATCACACAAGCCATGATAACAATGATATCCTATTTTAACAGAAATAACAGGCATGCCTACCACAGGTCTATGTTATCTTTAGCACTAGGTTTAGCAATTCTAGTAGTCTCATCACAGAAATAAATAATATGCCCATTAATATTATCAGCTAAGAGATCTTTAACAATAGCAATATTAGGTTCAAATTTAACTTGCTTAGGAGGTGTATAGGTTCTAATATTGCTTTTACGAACCACAGTTGAAGCTTTAGCATGATCTTTTATCCTAACAGGAAAAGGTGGTTTCTCAACATAAGCAGTAGGAATAATAGGATCATTATAAGTGATAGTCTTTTCTTCAACTTTAATAGGTGCAACTACTTTTAATTCTATGGGAGGATTATATTTAAGCCACTTCTCCTTAGGGAGATCAACGTGAGCCGCAAAAGATTCACAAAAAGAAGCTACTATCTCAGAGTCAAGTCCATATTTAGTGCTAAATTTACGGAAAACATCGGTATCCATAAAAGATTTAACACAATCAAACTTAGGTGTTATAACTAACTCCTTACCTTCGTCGAGGTCCCAATCTTCAGAGTTGCGTTTAATTCTTTCTAATAAATCCCATTTGAATTCAATAGTCTTCATCATAAAAGAACCAGTACAAGAAGTATCGAGCATGGTGCGATTGTTGTCAGAAAGCCGAGCATAAAATTTTTGAATAATCATTTCTCTTGAGAGCTCATGATTGGGGCATGAATATAACATTGACTTAAGCCTCCCCTAAGCTTGAGAAATGCTTTCTCCTTTGCGAGGCCAAAAATTATATATATAATTACGATCACGATGAACAAGATGCATAGAATAAAACTTCTGATGAAATTCCAATTTCAATCGTTTGTAGTTCCATGATCCCATATCATCACATAGCCTATACCATGTCAATGCATCTCCCTTCAAAGATAAAGGGAATACCTTCTTCTTGATAACATCATCGGGCATACCTGCAAACTTAAATAATCCACAAACTTCATCCACATATATTAGGTGCTCATCAAGATATAATGTTCTGTGTCCTGCAAAAGGATTAGCTAGCAGTTTTTCTATCATACCCGAAGGAATTTCAAAGTAGACATTTTCATTTTCAGCAGGTTTAGTAGGTTGAGGAGCAACTCTTTTCTCTACTGGTTGGGGTGAAGATACCCCGAACAAGCCCCTCGGAGGATTACTTTCCATAGTAACAAGTGACAGTAAATTTCAGCACACTATATACATTTTTCCTTACCAAATTCCACCTACCAAAGGCGCTTCACTTCCCGGCAATGGCGCCAGAAAAGAGTCTTGATGACCCACAAGTATAGGGGATCTATCATAGTCCTTTCGATAAGTAAGAGTGTCGAACCCAACGAGGAGCAGAAGTAAATGATAAGCGGTTTTCAGCAAGGTATTCTCTGCAAGCACTAAAATTATAGGTAACATATAGTTTTGTGATAAGATAATTTGTAACGAGCAACAAATAACAAAAGTAAATAAAGTGCAGCAAGGTAGCCCAATCCTTTTTGTAGCAAAGGACAAGCCTGGACAAACTCTTATATAGAGAAAAGCGCTCCCGAGGACACATGGGAATTATCATCAAGCTAGTTTTCATCCCGTTCATATGATTCGCGTTCGGTACGTTGATAATTTGATATGTGGGCGGACCGGTGCTTGGGTACTGTCCTTACCTGGACAAGCATCCCACTTATGATTAACTCCTATTGCAAGCATCCGCAACTACAAAAGAAGTATTAAGGTAAACCTAACCATAGCATGAAACATATGGATCCAAATCAGCCCCTTACGAAGCAACATCATCTACTTATTACTTTCCAATGCCTTCCTCTAGGCCCAAATAATGGTGAAGTGTCATGTAGTCGATGTTCACTTGACACCACTAGAGGAGAGACAACATACATCTCATCAAAATACCGAACGAATACCAAGTTCACATGACTACTAATAGCAAGACTTCTCCCATGTCCTCAGGAACAAACATAACTACTCGCAAAGCATATTCATGTTCATAATCAGAGGAGTATTAATATGCATATAGGATCTGAACATATCATATTCCACCAAATAAACCAACTAGCATCAACTACAAGGAGTAATCAACACTACTAGCAACCTACAGGTACCAATACCAGACTTAGAGACAAGAACTGGATACAAGAGATGAACTAGGGTTTGCGAGGAGATGGTGATGGTGAAGATGTTGATCGAGATTGGCCCCCTCCCGATGAGAGGAGCGTTGGTGATGACGATGGCGATGATTTCCCCGTCCCGAAGGGAAGTGTCCCCGACAGAACAGCTCTGCCGGAGCCCTAGATTGGTTCCGCCAAGGTTCCGCCTCGTGGCGGCGGAGTCTCGTCCCGAAAGCTTGCTTATGATTTTTCTTCGGACGAAAGACTTCATATAGCAGAAGATGGGCACCGGAGGGCCAACAGGGGGCCCATGAGGCAGGGGGCGCGCTGATGTCTACTACACAACCTTCTTCTTGTGGACGTTGTTGGGCCTCCAAGTGCAGAGGTTTGTAGGACAGTAGCAAATTTCCCTCAAGTGGATGACCTAAGGTTTATCAATCCATGGGAGGCGTAGGATGAAGATGGTCTCTCTCAATCAACCCTGCAACCAAATAACAAAGAGTCTCTTGTGTCCCCAACACACCCAATACAATGGAAAATTGTATAGGTGCACTAGTTCGACGAAGAGATGGTGATACAAGTGCAATATGGATGGTAGATATAGGTTTTTGTAATCTAAAAATATAAAAACAGCATGGTAGCTAATGATAAAAGTGAGCACAAACGGTATTGCAATGCTAGGAAACAAGGCCTAGGGTTCATACTTTCACTAGTGCAAGTTCTCTCAACAATAATAACATAATTGGATCATATAACTATCCCTCAACATGCAACAAAGAGTCACTCCAAAGTCACTAATAGTGGAGAACAAACGAAGAGATTATGGTAGGGTACGAAACCACCTCAAAGTTATTCTTTCGGATCGATCTATTCAAGAGTTCGTAGTAAAATAACATGAAGCTATTCTTTCCGTTCGATCTATTATAGAGTTCGTACTAGAATAACACCTTAAGACACAAATCAATCAAAACCCTAATGTCACCTAGATACTCCAATGTCACCCCAAGTATCCGTGGGTATGATTGTACGATATGCATCACACAATCTCAGATTCATCTATTCAAACCAACACAAAGTACTTCAAAGAGTGCCCCAAAGTTTCTATCGGAGAGTCAAGACGAAAACGTGTGCCAACCCCTATGCATAAGTTCATGGGCGGAACCCGCAAGTTGATCACCAAAACATACATCAAGTGAATCAATAGAATACCCCATTGTCACCACGGGTATCCCACGCAAGACATACATCAAGTGTTCTCAAATCCTTAAAGACTCAATCTGATAAGATAACTTCAAAGGGAAAACTCAATCCATTACAAGACAGTAGAGGGGGAGAAACATCATAAGATCCAACTATAATAGCAAAGTTCGCGATACATCAAGATCGTACCACCTCAAGAACACGAGAGAGAGAGAGAGATCAAACACATAGCTACTAGTACATACCCTCAGCCCCGAGGGTGAACTACTCCCTCCTCGTCATGGAGAGCGCCAAGATGATCAAGATGGCCACCGGTGAGGGTTCCCCCCTCCGGCAGGGTGCCGGAACAGGGTCCCGGTTGGTTTTTGGTGGCTACAGAGGCTTGCGGCGACGGAACTCCCGATCTATTCTGTTCCTCGATGGTTTTAGGGTATATGGAGATACATAGGCGAAAGAAGTCGGTAAGGGGAGCCACGAGGGGCCCACGAGGGTGGAGGGTGTGCCCAGGGGGGTGGGCACGCCCCCTGCCTCGTGCCTTCCTCGTTGCTTCCCTTATGTGCACTCCAAATCCCCTAGATTGCTTCCGTTCAAAAAATAACTTTCCCGAAGGTTTCATTCCGTTTGGACTTCGTGATATTCCTTTTCTGCGAAACACTGAAACAAGTAAAAAACAGAAACTGGCACTGGGCTCTGGGTTAATAAGTTAGTCCCAAAAATAATATAAAAGTGCATAGTAAAGCCCATTAAACATCCAAGATGGATAATATAATATCATGAATACTTCATAAATTATAGATAGTTGGAGACGTATCACGCGCCCAGGGGGTAGGGCGCGCCCCCCACCCTCGTGGCCAGGGTGTGGGCCCCCTCTGGTATTTCTTCCGCTCAATATTTTTTATTATTTCCAAAAATAACTTTTGTGGAGTTTCAGGGCTTTTGGAGTTGTGCAGAATAAGTCTCTAATATTTGCTCCTTTTCTAGCCCAGAATTCCAGCTGCCGGCATTATCCCTCCTTATGTAAACCTTGTAAAATAAGAGAGAATAGGCATAAGTATTGTGACATACTATGTAATAACAGCCCATAATGCAATAAATATCGATATAAAAGCATGATGCAAAATGGACGTATCACCTAGTCCCGGCGCTGGCCCTCTACCCTCTGGACTCCATCGATGCGGCTGAGTGGCGCGAGGTCCACATCCTCCGACAAGCTCTCCAGCGCAGCGTCGAAGTCGAGGTTTGGATTCTAGTATGCCACCTTGGTGAGAACCTTGGTCATGGCACCCCTGCAAAGCCTCCGGGCCTCATTGGCCAGGAAAGTCGCCCTGGTGGAGCGGAAATGCTCTAGGTCTCCGAGAACACCCTTAAAGAACAGGGTCAGCTTGGCATTGGGGCTCGCGTTGCGCTCCGGGGTGTACTTCACATTTGGCATCCCCACGGTGGCCAGCTGCATGGTGATCCTGCCGGTAACACCTCCGAGGCGGCCGATCCAGCGGTTCTCACCCTCCACAAAATCCTTGTGGTTGGCGGCTTCGTTCTTCCGCAGCTGCTTCTCGGCCTCCAGATCCTTGGCCAGGGTCCCCTCCCGGGCCTTGGCCTCCGAGAGCACCCTCTCAAGACCCTCCAGCTTCAGCTTCAGATCTTTGATGGAGTCGTTGGCCTTGGAGAGCTGCTCAGCCTTGCCGAGGACTGCACCCTGCGCCTCCACCAGGGCACCGTTGAGGGTGTCCTTCTCTTTGGCCAGTTTAGGGCTTGATCCTTCAGCCCGTCCCGCTCCACCTCCAGCTCCTTTACCTTGCCGGCGTGAGCCAGAGCCTGGGCATTGAGTGCCTCCTTATGCCTCTGCTCCAGCTGCATGAGAATCTTCTCCACCTCCTCGTCCTTGCCACAGAGCGTTACGGCGAGCCTCTCCTCGCGCGCAGCAAGGTCCTCCTCCTGGGAGTTTAGCGCAGCCTGCTGCTGGTGCCGAGCGGCCTCCTGCTTCACCAGTTCCTGGGCCTTCTCGATGTCGGCCTGCTTCCTGATGAGCGCCAGGTCGCGCTCAGCCAGCGCATCCTGGGCGGCCTTCAGGTCCTTGCGGGCCTGGCAGAACCAAGCCTGCGCCTCGGTGACACGCCCCTCGAGGTCCGCTTCCACCTTGTCCACCACCGCCATCCTGGATTTGGCCTTGTCCAGGCGGGCCCGGTGAAGCGCCTAGAGCTTCTGGAAGTTGGCACTCATGGCCCGGAAGAGCCGCTCTTCCTGGGAACCGCTGCCACCAGCGCTCGGCTCGTCAACAACCTCAAGCCCGGCGGTGACAAGCACTTCGTCGTCAAACACCTCCCCCTCGACGGGCACCCCGATGCTCGCCGTCCCTGGGAGGTGGACGAACAGGTCATCACTCACCTTTAGATACCCACCGGAGCCAGAGGCAGTGGAGGAAGAGGGTTGGTCGTCAACCACCTCCTCCTCGGCAGCGGCCTTGCCGGCCTCTCGGTGGCAGCCTTGCCGGGTTCCCCGGCGGACCCCTTGGCGGCGCCCTCAGCAGCATCCTTAGCGGCCTCCTCGGTGGCGATCTTCTCAGCCTTCGCCGCGGCATCTTTGGCGACGTCCTCGATGACGGTGTCTATGTCTTCCCGGTCCGCCGGGGGAGGATCTGGATACCGAGAAGGGGATGAGGCGAAGTCGAGACCAAGATTCAAAAAGAACAGAAAAAGAACAGGGACGGGAAGCGAGTGACTTACCCGTGCCGGGCTGGGAAGAAGAGGTCCCCTCCCCGCCAACATCTGGCGCTGAGGCGAAGCCACCAGCGCCTGAGGTTGCCTCCTCCTCCTTTGTGTGCATGGGCTCGGTGCCTGGCACCCTTGCCGGGGACGCCTCTCGGGGCGGTGTGGTCAATAGGGGCGGCGTGTTGGGGATAGCCCTCGGTGGCTCCTCCTACTGCTGCCCTCCTCCTGCAACCACGGCAAAGTCAACGCCAAAGGATCATACCCCCGACACACGTCGACGAGGGATGAGTGATGAGCTTACGCTGGGGGCTGCACCGGGGGCTGCTGTGCAGGCTGCTCAACACCACTAGCGGTGTACCAGATGTACCTGCCGGGGGCTGGCCGCTCGCTGAAGCCCTGGCCCTCTTCACCCTCTGGGCCAGTGTCTCCGCGTCCAACAATGAAAGAAACAAATCAAGATAAGAGGCAAGGTTTGAGGAGGCAGAGATGGCAAGAAAAAGGGAACAAGATACTTACTCGTCCTCCACCTCCTCCTCTGTTGCCTTCCTCTTCCTCCTTGGGCTGAGGGACACAAAATCGAAGGCAACCTCCGCGTCGTCATCTGCGGGAGGAGGGGAAGCAGATTGGGTCCATGGATGCTTGCACGAAGCAGAGGCAGTTGCCTTCTTCTTCGCCACCGCGACTTTCACCACTTTCCTCGCTGCTGCGACCCTCGTCTGGCGCACGGACGCCCCCTGGGTTGGCTGCGGCTGCACGGCCCTACCAGGCCGGACCGCCTCGCCAGAGCTGGCCCGCCGCAGGACTCGCCCTCTCCCTGTTGCCAGGGGGTCGACGGTCTCGACCTCCTCCTCCGACAGATCGTCGACCACATCTTCGATTAGAGAGGCCCCAGTGCTGGCACTACTCGCCTCCCGAGTGGGCTCCGCCCACTGGGCGAGCTCCTTTTCCTCCGCCTCCGCCGCGGCCTTGTCCTCCACACCACCGGCGCTCCCAGCCTCCCTCGCGAGCTCCGCCTCCACAGCCGTGGCGGCGATGTAGTCCAGCTCCGCCTGGGTGGTGTCCTGGACGAGCTGCGGCTCGGCGCTGACGTACTTCTCCTCCAAGGTGTCAAAAAACTCCTGCACTTGATCCTCCAGTGGCTCGACCCAAGTTGAGACGAGGGTGTGCATGTTGAACTCCGGCGTCATGGCGATGATGTCGTTTAGGCGCGAGTTATTGCTCAGCGGGACCACCCCCGCCGGCAACCCGAACAAGGGCCCCTTGGCGACCTTGCCGGTTTTGGCAGCCTTGCCGGACCGCTCGACCTTGCCGTCGCATTTCACGTCGAGCTGGAAGAGCCGCTGGCAGAAGTGGGCGTGCCCCATCACCGTGAAGTTCTGGTCGAGGCCGGGGCGAAGCCTCATGATGTCAGCCGCGTTCGTAAAGAGCAAGGCCAGCCTCCCCATGTTATGCAGCGGAGCGATTCGGCGGCAGATGAAATCCGCCCCGATCATCTCAAGGGTGAGCCCGGCCTCGGTGAGGCGAAGAATCCTGGTGATGGCAACCATGAGCTTCATGTTGTCGGCGTCGACATTGTTCCAGTCATTTCGATGAACCGGCGACGCCTGGCGAACCCGCCAGAAATCTTGTGGATCATCTTCCTCAATCCAGCACCACTGGCCCCGCCACTCCTACCACCTCTCCTTCTGAGCGCCCTCCGGGTATGTCCCCTTGGACCTTGGGATCCAAGAGAGGCAACCGGAAATGGCGCCCCCCTTTTGGATCCGAGGGAAGAAGTAGTGGCGGAAGAGCACCGTGTTGGGATGCACCCCGGCTAAGCCCTTGGAGAGGTGCACAAAAAGAGCCATGCACGCCACGGCATTAGGAGTAAAATCCAGAAGGTGGAAGCTGTTGGGGAACGTAGCACAAATTCAAAATTTTCCTACGTGTCACCAAGATCTATCTATGGAGTCACCTAGCAACGAGGGAGGAGTGGATCTACATACCCTTGTAGATCGCGTGTGGAAGCGTTCAAGAGAACGGGGTTGATGGAGTCGTACTCGTCGTGATCCAAATCACCGATGATCCTAGCGCCGAACGGACGGCACCTCCGCGTTCAACACACGTACGGAGCAGCGACGTCTCCTCCTTCTTGATCTAGCAAGGGGAAGGAGAGGTTGATGGAGATTCAGCAGCACAATGGCGTGGTGGTGGAAGTAGCGGGATTCCAACAGGGCTTCGCCAAGCGCCGTGGGAGGAGGAAGGTGTGTCATGGGAGGGAGAGGGAGGCGCCAGGGCTTAGGTTATGTTGCCCTCCCTTCCCCCCCCCCCACTATATATAGGGCCAAGGGAGAGGGGGAGGGCATAGCCTTGCCCCTTCCTCCAAGGAAGGGTGCGGCCAAGGGGGAAGGAGTCCATCCTCCCCAAGGCACCTCGGAGGTGCCTTCCCCCTTTAGGACTCTCCCCTCCTCTTGTCCCTTTGGTGCATGGGCCTCTAGGGGCTGGTGCCCTTGGCCCATGTAGGCCAAGGCACACCCCCTACAGCCCATGTGGCCCCCGGGGCAGGTGGCCCCACCCGGTGGACCCCCGGGACCCTTCCGGTGGTCCCGGTACAATACCGGTGACCCCGAAACTTGTCCCGATAGCCGAAATAGCACTTCCTATATATAATTCTTTATGTCCGGACCATTCTGGAACTTCTTGTGACGTCCGGGATCTCATCCGGGACTCCTAACAACTTTCGGTTACCACATACTAATATCTCTATAACCCTAGCGTCACCAAACCTTAAGTGTGTAGACCCTACGGGTTCGGGAGACATGCAGACATGACCGAGATGACTCTCCGGTCAATAACCAACAGCGGGATCTGGATACCCATGTTGGCTCCCACATGTTCCACGATGATCTCATCGTATGAACCACGATGTCAAGGACTTAATCAATCCCGTATACAATTCCCTTTGTCTATCGGTACGATACTTGCCCGAGATTCGATCGTCGGTATCCCAATACCTTGTTCAATATCGTTACCGGCAAGTCTCTTTACTCGTTCCGTAACACATCATCCCGTGATCAACTCCTTGATCACATTGTGCACATTATGATGATGTCCTACCGAGTGGGCCCAGAGACACCTCTCCGTCATACGAAGTGACAAATCCCAGTCTCGATTCGTGCCAACCCAACAGACACTTTCGGAGATACCCGTAGTGTACCTTTATAGCCACCCAGTTACATTGTGACGTTTGGCACACCCAAAGCACTCCTACGGTATCCGGGAGTTGCACAATCTCATGGTCTAAGGAAATGATACTTGACATTAGAAAAGCTTTAGCATACGAACTACACGATCTAGTGCTATGCTTAGGATTGGGTCTTGTCCATCACATCATTCTCCTAATGATGTGATCCCGTTATCAACGACATCCAATGTCCATGGTCAGGAAACCGTAACCATCTATTGATCAACGAGCTAGTCAACTAGAGGCTTACTAGGGACATGGTGTTGTCTATGTATCCACACATGTATCTGAGTTTCCTATCAATACAATTCTAGCATGGATAATAAACGATTATCATGAACAAGGAAATATAATAATAATCAATTTATTATTGCCTCTAGGGCATATTTCCAACAGTCTCCCACTTGCACTAGAGTCAATAATCTAGTTCACATCGATATGTGATTAACACTCAAGGTCACATCCCCATGTGACTAACACCCAAAGAGTTTACTAGAGTCAATAATCTAGTTCACATTTACCATGTGATTAACACTCAATGAAATCTAGGTTTGATCATGTTATGCTTGTGAGAGAGGTTATAGTCAACGGGTCTGAAACATTCAGATCCGTATGTACTTTGCAAATTTCTATGTCATCTTCTAGATGCAACTACCACGCTCTATTTGGAGCCATTTCAAATAACTGTTCTACTTGGAGCTATTCTAAATTGTTGCTCCATTATACGTATCCGGTATCTCTACTCAGAGCTAGCCGGATAGGTGTTAAGCTTGCATCGACGTAACTCTTTACGTCGAACTCTTTATCACCTCCATAACCGAGAAAATTCCTTAGTCCACTATTTACTAAGGATAACTTTGACCGCTGTCCTGTGATCCATTCTTGGATCACTCTTGTACCCCTTGACTGACTCATGGCAAGGCACACTTCAGGTGCGGTACACAGCATAGCATACTTTAGAGCCTACGTCTAAAGCATAGGGGACGACCTTCGTCCTTTCTCTCTATTCTGCCGCGGTCAGGTTTTGAGTCTTACTCAATGTTCACACCTTACAACACAGCCAAGAACTCCTTCTTTGCAGATCCATTTTGAACTCCTTCAACATCTTGTCACGGTATGTATTCATTTGAAAGTACCATTAAGCGTTTTGATCTATCCTTATAGATCTTGATGCTCAATGCTCAAGTAGCTTAATCCAGGCTTTCCATTGAAAAACACTTTCCAAATAACCCTATATGCTTTCCAGAAATTCTATGTCATTTCTGATCAACAATATGTCAACAACATATACCCATCAGAAATTCTATAGTGCTCCCACTCACTTCTTTGGAAATACAAGTTTCTCATAAACTTTGTATACACCCAAAATCTTTGATCATCTCATCAAAGCATACATTCCAACTCCGAGATGCTTACTCCAGTCCTTAGAAGGATTGCTGGAGCTTTGCATACTTATTAGCATCTTTCAGGATTGACAAAACCTTCCGTTTGTATCACATACAACCTTTCCTCAAGAAAATCGTCGAGGAAACAATGTTTTGACATCCTATCTGCAAGATTTCATAAATAATGCAGTAATCGCTAATATAATTCCAACAGACTCTTAGCATCGCTACGAGTGAGAAAGTCTCACCGTAGTCAACTCCTTGAACTTGTCGGAAAACATCTTAATGACAAGTCGAGCTTTCTTAATGGTGATACTTACCATCATTGTCCGTCTTCCTTTTAAAATCCATATGTACCTAACAGCCTTACGACCATCAAGTAGTTCTTCCAAAGTCTACACTTTGTTTTCATATATGGATCCTCTCTCGGATTATATGGCCTCGAGCCATTTATCGGAATCCAGGCCCACCATCGCTTCTCCATAGCTCGTAGGTTCATTGTTGTCTAGCAACATGACTTCCAAGACAGGATTACGTACCACTCTGAAGTAGTACGCATCCTTGTCATCCCACGAGGTTTGGTAGTGACTTGATCTGAAGTTTTATGATCACTATCATAAGCTTCCACTTCAGTTGGTGTAGGTGCCACAGGAACAACTTCCTGTGCCCTGCTACACACTAGTTGAAGTGAAGGTTCAATAACCTCATCAAGTCTCCACCATCCTCCCACTCAATTCTTTCGAGAGAATCTTTTTCTCGAGAAAGTACTCAATTCTAGAAACAATCCCTTATTGCTTTCGGATCTGAGACAGGAGGTATACCCAACTGTTTTAGGTGTCCTATGAAGATGCATTTATCCGCTTTGGGTTCGAGCTTATCAGCCTGAAACTTTTTCACATAAGCGTCGCAGCCCCAAACTTTTAAGAAATGACAGCTTAGGTTTCTCTAAACCATAGTTCATACGGTGTCATCTCATCGGAATTACGTGGTGCCCTATTTAAAGTGAATGTGGTTGTCTTTAATGCCTAACCCATAAACTATTGTGGTAATTCAATAAGAGACATCATGGTATGCATCATATCCAATAGGGTGCAGCTATGATGTTCGGACACACCATCACACTATGGTGTTCCAGGATGTATTAGTTGTGAAACAATTTCCACAATGTCTTAATTCTGTGCCAAACTCGTAATTCAGATATTCATCTCTATGATCATATCATAGATATTTTATCCTCTTGTCACGACGATCTTTCAACTTCACCCTGAAATTACTTGAACCTTTCAATAATTCACACTCGTGATTCATCAAGTAAATATACTCAACATCTACTCAAATCATCTGTGAAGTAAGAACATAACGATATCCACTACATGCCTCAGCACTCATTGGACTGCACACATCAAAAAATGTATTACTTCCAACAAGTTGCTTTCTAGTTCCATTTTACTGAAACCGAGGCTTTCAGTCATCTTGCCCATGTGGTATGATTTGCATGTCTCAAGTGATTCAAAATCAAGTGAGTCCAAACGATCCATCTGTATAGAGTTCCTTCATGCATATCTACCAACAAACATGGTTCGCATGTCTCAATCCTTTCAAAAATGAGTGAGTCCAAAGATCCATCAACATGGAGCTTCTTCATGCGTTTTATACCGATATGACTTAAGTGGCAGGGCCACAAGTAGGTGGTACTATTATTACTATCTTATATCTTTTGGCATGAACATGTGTATCACTACGATCGAGATTCAATAAACCATTCATTTTAGGTGCAAGACCATTGAAGGTATTATTCAAATAAATAGAGTAACCATTATTCTCCTTAAATGAATAACCGTATCGCGATAGACATAATCCAATCATGTCTATGCTCAACGCAAACACCAAATAACAATTATTTAGGTTTTAATACCAATCTCGATGGTAGAGGGAGCGTACGATATTTGATCAACCTTGGAAATACTTCCAACACATATCGTCATCTCACCTTTTAGCTAGTCTCTGTTTATTCCGTAGCCTTTTGTTTCAAATTACTAACACTTAGCAACCGAACCGGTATCTAATACCCTGGTGCTACTAGGAGTACTAGTAAAGTACACATTAACACAATGTATATCCAATATACTTCTATCGACCTTGCCAGCCTTCTCATCTACCAAGTATCTAGGGTAATTCTGCTCCAGTGGTTGTTCCCCTTATTACAGAAGCACTTAGTCTCGGGTTTGGGCTCAACCTTGGGTTTCTTCACTAGAGCAGCAGCTGATTTGCCGTTTCATGAAGTTTCCCTTCTTGCCCTTGCCCTTCTTGAAACTAGTGGTTTCACCAACCATCAACAATTGATGCTCCTTCTTGATTTCTACTTTTGTGGTGTCAAACATCACGAATATCTCAAGGATCATCATATATGTCCTTGATATATTATAGTTCATCACGAAGCTCTAGCAGCTTGGTGGTAATGACTTCGGAGAAACATCACTATCTCATTTGGAAGATCAACTCCTACTTGATTCAAATAATTGTTGTACTCAGACAATCTGAGCACAAGCTCAACAATTGAGCTTTTCTCCCTTAGTTTGCAGGCTAAGAAAATCGTCAGAGGTCTTATACCTCTTGACGTGGGCACGAGCCTGAAATCCCAATTTCAGCCCTCGAAACATCTCATATGTTTCGCGATGTTTTAAAACTTCTTCGGTACCTCAACTCTAAACCGTTTAACTGAACTATCACGTAGTTATCAAAATGTGTATGTCAGATGTTCGCAACATCCACAGACGACGTTCGAGGTTCAGCACACTGAGCGGTGCATTAAGGACATAAGCCTTCTATGAAGCAATGAGGACAATCCTCAGTTTACGGACCTAGTCCGCATAATTGCTACTATCAACTTTCAACTAAATTTTCTCTAGGAACATATCTAAACAGTAGAACTGAAGCGCGAGCTACGACATAATTTGCGAAGACCTTTTGACTATGTTCAGGATAATTAAGTTCATCTTATGAACTCCCGCTCAGATAGACATCCCTCCAATCATCTAAGTGATTACATGATCCGAGTCAACTAGGCCGTGTCCGATCATCACGTGAGACGGACTAGTCAACATCGGTGAACATCATCATGTTGATCGTATCTTCTATACGACTCATGCTCGACCTTTCGGTCTCTTGTGTTCCGAGGCCATGTCTGTACATGCTAGGCTCGTCAAGTCAACCTAAGTGTTTCGCGTGTGTAAATCTGTCTTACACCCGTTGTATGTGAACGTTAGAATCTATCACACCTGATCATCACGTGGTGCTTCGAAACAACGAACTATCGCAACGGTGCACAGTTAGGGGGAACACTTTCTTGAAAATATTATGAGGGATCATCTTATTTACTACCGTCGTTCTAAGTAAACAAGATGCAAAAACATGATAAACATCACGTGCAATCAAATAGTGACATGATATGGCCACTATCATATTGCTCCTTTTGATCTCCATCTTCGGGGCTCCATGATCATTATCGTCACCGGCATGACACCATGATCTCCATCATCATGATCTCCATCATCGTGTCTTCTTGAAGTTGTCACGTCATCTATTACTTCTACTACTATGGCTAATGCTTTAGCAATAAAGTAAAGTAATTACATGACGTTTATGTTGACACGCAGGTCATAAATAAATTAAGACAACTCCTATGGCTCCTGCCGGTTGTCATACTCATCGACATGCAAGTCGTGATTCCTATTACAAGAACATGATCAATCTCATACATCACATATATCATTCATCACATCCTTTTGGCCATATCACATCACATAGCATACCCTGCAAAAACAAGTTAGACGTCCTCTAATTGTTGTTTGCATGTTTTACGTGGCTGCTATGGGTTTCTAGCAAGAACGTTTCTTACCTACGCAAAAACCACAACGTGATATGCCAATTGCTATTTACCCTTCATAAGGACCCTTTTCATCGAATCCGATCCGACTAAAGTGGGAGAGACAGACACCCGCCAGCCACCTTATGCAACTAGTGCATGTCAGTCGGTGGAACCGGTCTCACGTAAGCGTACGTGTAAGGTTGGTCCGGGCCGCTTCATCCCACAATGCCACCGAATCAAGATTGGACTAGTAACGGTAAGCATATTGAACAATATCAACGCCCACAACTACTTTGTGTTCTACTCGTGCATAGAAACTACGCATAGACCTAGCTCATGATGCCACTGTTGGGGAACGTAGCACAAATTCAAAATTTTCCTACGTGTCACCAAGATCTATCTATGGAGTCACCTAGCAACGAGGGAGGAGTGGATCTACATACCCTTGTAGATCGCACGCGGAAGCGTTCAAGAGAACGGGGTTGATGGAGTCGTACTCGTCGTGATCCAAATCACCGATGATCCTAGCGCCGAACGGACGGCACCTCCGCGTTCAACATACGTACGGAGCAGCGACATATCCTCCTTCTTGATGCAGCAAGGGGAAGGAGAGGTTGATGGAGATCCAGCAGCACGATGGCATGGTGGTGGAAGTAGCGCGATTCCAGCAGGGCTTCGCCAAGCGCTGCGGGAGGAGGAAGGTGTGTCATGGGAGGGAGAGGGAGGCGCTAGGGCTTAGGTTATGTTGCCCTCCCTTCCCCCCACTATATATAGGGCCAAGGGAGAGGGGGAGGGCGCAGCCTTGCCCCTTCCTCCAAGGAAGGGTGCGGCCAAGGGGGGGAGGAGTCCATCCTCCCCAAGGCACCTCGGAGGTGCCTTCCCCCTTTAGGACTCTCCCCTCCTCTTGTCCCTTGTGTGCATGGGCCTCTAGGGGCTGGTCCCCTTGGCCCATGTAGGCCAAGGCGCACCCCCTACAGCCCATGTGGCCCCCGGGGCAGGTGGCCCCACCCGGTGGACCCCCGGGACCCTTCCGGTGGTCCCGGTACAATACCGGTGAACCCGAAACTTGTCCCGATAGCCGAAATAGCACTTACTATATATAATTCTTTACCTCCGGACCATTATGGAACTCCTCATGACGTCCGGGATCTCATCCGGGACTCCGAACAACTTTCGGTTACCGCATACTAATATCTCTATAACCCTAGCGTCACCAAACCTTAAGTGTGTAGACCCTACGGATTCGGGAGACATGCAGACATGACCGAGATGACTCTCCGGTCAATAACCATCATCGGGATCTGGATACCCATGTTGGCTCCCACATGTTCCACGATGATCTCATCGGATGAACCACAATGTCAAGGACTTAATCAATCCCGTATACAATCCCCTTTGTCTATCGGTACGATACTTGCCCGAGATTCGATCGTCGGTATCCCGATACCTTGTTCAATCTCGTTACCGGCAAGTCTCTTTCCTCGTTCCGTAACACATCATCCCGTGATCAACTCCTTGATCACATTGTGCACATTATGATGATGTCCTACCGAGTGGGCCCAGAGACACTTCTCCGTCACACAGAGTGACAAATCCCAGTCTCGATTCGTGCCAACCCAACAGACACTTTCGGAGATACCCGTAGTGTACCTTTATAGCCACCCAGTTACGTTGTGACGTTTGGCACACCCAAAGCACTCCTACGGTATCCGGGAGTTGCACAATCTCATGGTCTAAGGAAATGATACTTGACATTAGAAAAGCTTTAGCATACGAACTACACGATCTAGTGCTATGCTTAGGATTGGGTCTTGTCCATCACATCATTCTCCTAATGATGTGATCCCGTTATCAACGACATCCAATGTCCATGGTCAGGAAACCGTAACCATCTATTGATCAACGAGCTAGTCAACTAGAGGCTTACTAGGGACATGGTGTTGTCTATGTATCCACACATGTATCTGAGTTTCCTATCAATACAATTCTAGCATGGATAATAAACGATTATCATGAACAAGGAAATATAATATTAATCAATTTATTATTGCCTCTAGGGCATATTTCCAACAGAAGCCATATGTGTGCATGACATCATTGAAGAAATCAGAGAAGGGGGGGTAGAGACCGCAGGAGAAGTAATCGACAAAGAATGGGTACCGATTTGGGATGGCTTCGGCGAAAGCGGCGGGGATGACGCGCGTGGTTGGATGCCCCGTCATCTCGCCGCCTGTGTTGCACCCCCACTGGTGTTTGAACTAGTCCCGGAGTTCGGCCGTGTTGACCGTCGACGGAAAATAGGTGTGCTGCATCCGCCGCACCGCCAACTCGCTCTCCGGCGGCTCCTTCTCCCCGGCATCCTTGGCCGCCCCCTTGCCTCTGCTAATTTTGGGCGCCATGGCGGTTGAGGAGGACAAAGGCACGGCGGCAGTGAGAGGGGGCAAAAGCTCGAGAGGGAGGAAGAAGTGGACGGCGGTTCCAAGATTGGAGAAGGCGCAGGGGGTAAATGAGCAGCGCACCCGCGGTTATTCCTTTTTACGGGGAAGGCACGTGTCGCCTATTTTCCCATTAACTGCGATGTGACGCATGCGTGCAGAGACCGCCCCATGCATGACCCCCACGTCACGCATGACCCTCCATGTCGCGCGTTCAACGCGGGTCATGGAGAAGTGCATCGGATGAAAAGTTACTACGGTAAAATCCGCCCCACCTGCCCGCGCACCGTTCTGGGCCTAGCCCAACAACACGTCGTGCTTATATGTGGCCCAGGCCCGGGGGATCCTGTCAGTGTACAAAAGTAGGGGCTCTCCTTTTGACCCCTTTACTTGTGCACGGGCAGTCAGAGCCGCACCCGCGGCCACACTTAACAAGGCAGGGGAGGGAAGCCAGAGGAAAATCGAAGCACAGGATGAACAAAACAACACCAAGACCAAGAACACAAAGAGCAGAGGGACGAAGCAGGTTCCCCCGGCAAGACCCTTGCCGGGGTAGCCTCAGCAGCCCCAGCAAGAGCCTTGCTGGGGCGGCTCGCCCAACACCAGCGGGGAGCGCCACCCTTGAGCCCACGGCCTCCAACATAACCAACCACGATGGGACGAAGGCTCGGGAGACGCCTCCATGGTAGCATGCAGATCTTTGTCAAGATCATAGATACACAAGTCCAGATGAGTACTAGAAGATGACGATCCTCAACAAGATCCTTGCCGAGGATTTCCACAAGACCCTCGGCGAGATCCTTGTCGGGGACAACCATGCTACCGTGGCAAGATCCTTGCCGGGGCCCCGGCAGGACCCTCGCCGAGGACGCCTACGGGTCCACAGCCAGGCCCACATCAACCAAGACTCCGCCGCTATTCGCATGCAGCTGCCAGCCCAACCAGCTGGGCAGGCACCTGCGTGGCAACATGCGGCTTCCAGACCAACTCAGCAAGCACCTGCATGGTGGCATGCGGATCTTCATGAAGGACCTGCCACCGCGCCACCTCAGCAGCCTGCCTGCCTACATGGCGCTGCACACATCGCTGGCCTGGGCGCGTGTCGAAGCAAGGCGGAGCAGCGACGGACGGGACGGGCCTCGTTCCCGTCCCCGATAAAGCTAATTGACACCTAAGTAGAGCATTTAATGCGCTTTGTCCCATAATGCCAGGCGATAAGCTCGCGCACTGTACACCTTTCCACCTCCTATGTGCCACTGTGTCAACCCCTTTTCGACTATAAAAGGAGGCCCAAGGCATACTGGAGGGGGATTCGGCTCTTTAGAACTACTCAGCCACCATAGCTAGTTCGAGAGCTCAAGAACACTCTGAAATACACACCAAAGCAGAACTAGGGTATTACGCATCTTCGCGGCCTGAACCTGGGTAAACGATCTTTGTGCTAGCTCCTAAACCTGCTCTTCTCACAACCCCGCGCCCGCCAACCGTAGAAGGAATTCTAATGATCCCATAGGTGTCGTTTCCCTGACAATAAATAACAACTTTATTATTGCCTCTAGGGCATATTTCCTTCAGCTGCCACGAGAGGGTAGGACAAAAGATGTCATGCAAGTTCTTTTCCATAAGCACGAATGACTATGTTTGGAATACATGCCTACATTATATTGATGAATTGGAGCTAGTTATGTGTCACCCTATGTTATAACTGTTGGATGATGAATGCCATCTTACACAATTATCCATCATTGATCCATTGCCTACAAGCTCGTTTCATATTGATCTTTGCAAACTTACTTTTTCATTGACATTGTTACGATTGCTACAAAACTGCTATTGTTACTTTTGCCATTGTTATCGTTACTTCCTGTCAGTGGAAACGACACCTATGGGATCACTGGGATCCCTTCTATGGTTGGCGGGCACGGGGTTGTGCAAAGAGCAGGTCCAGAAGCCAGCACAAGGATCGTTTACCCAGGTTCGGGCCGTGGGGACGCGTAAAACCCTAGTCCTGCTTTGAAGTATGTATTTGAGTGTTCTTGAGTTCTTGAACTAGCTACCGTGTGTCCCTAGTCCAAAAGATCCGAATCCTTCTCCTGGTCGCCTCGGGCCTCCTTTTATAGACAAAAGGGGTTGCCATAGTGGCGCACATGAGGTGGAAAGGTGTATAGTGGATGAGTCTATCCTCTGGCACTGTCGGACAAACACATTTAATGCGCTGCCAACATTCCCCTCTTGCTTTATTGGGGACGGCAAGGAAGCTCGTCCCAGCTGTCGCCGCCTTGCCTGGCTGCGATGCGCGTCCGAGGTGACGAGGCGTTGCAGCGCCACGTTGGCTGGCTGCTGGGCTGGCGCGGTGGCAGAGTCTTCACGAAGATTTGCATGCCACCCCGCAGGTGCTAGCTGAGTCGGCGTAGAGGCCGGATGCTGCCACGCAGGTGCCTGCCCAGCTGGTTGAGCTAGCAGCTGCATGGGAGTGGCAGTGTAGTCTTGGCAGACGTGGGCCTGGCCACGACCCCATAAGTGTCCTCGGCAAGGGCCTAGCTAGGGCCCCGACAAGGGTCTTGTCGCGGCCGCGGTTGTCCCCGGCAAGGGTCTTGCTGGGGGTCTCGTGGATTTCCTCGGCTAGGATCCCGCCGAGGATCGTCGTCGTCTGGTTTTCATCCGATCTTGTGTGTTTATGATCTTGACGAAGATCTGCATGCCACCACAGAGGCGCCTCCCGAGCCTTGGTTCCAATGTGGTTGGTTGGTGGTGTTGGTACCCGCGGGCTCAAGGGTGGCTTGCTCTGCTGGTGTCGGGCAAGTTGCCCCAGCAAGGCTCTTGCCGGGGTTGCGGAGGCTTCCCCGGCAAGGTTCTTGCCGGGGGAGTCCACCTCGCCCTCTTGCTCTTTGTGTCTCTTAGTCTTGGTGTTGCTTTGGTTGCCTTGTGCTCCGGATTCCCTCCTCTGCCCTGCTTGGTGTGGCCGTGCGCGCAGCTCCGACTGCCCGTGCACAAGTAAAGGGGTAAAAAGGAGAGCCCCTACTTTTGTACACCGACAGGAGCCCCCAGGCCTCGGCCACACATAAGCGCGACACATTGTTGGGCCAGGCCCAGAACGGTGTGTGGGCAGGTGGGGCGGATTTTTACCGCATTAACTTCTTCGCTCGCTTGTGCTACCCCAAGACCTGGATCGAATGCGCGTCGTGGAGGGTTGTGCGTGACATGGGGGGCATGCGTGGGGTGGTTCCCACACGCATGCGTCACATCACAGTAAATGGTAAAGAGGCGGCCCGCGCCTTCCCCATAAAAAGGAATAACCGCAGGCGTGCTGCTCATTTACCCTCCGTGCCTTCTGCAATCTCGGAACCGCCGTCCCCTTCTTCCTCCCTCTCAAGCTCTTGCCTTTGCTCACCGCTGCCGCGCCTTCGTCGCCATTCATCCATCGCCTCTCGCAGCCGCCATGGCACCCAAAACCAACAAAGGCAAGGGAGTGGCTAAGGACGTCAGGGCGAAGGAGCCGCCGGAGAGCGAGTTGGCGGCGCGGCGAACGCAGTCCGCCCACTTCCCCTTGACGGTTGACGCGGTCCATGTCCGGGACAACTTCAAGCACCTGTGGGGGTGCAAGACGGGGGGGAGACAATGGGGAACCCGGCCACGCGTGTGATCCCTGCTGCTTTCGCCGAAGCCGGCCCGAATCGGTACCCATTCTTCGTCGACTACTTTTCCTGCGACCTCTGCCCCCCCTTCTCTAATTTCTTCAATGACATCATGCACACCTATGGCTTTCACCTTCTGGATTTCACTCCAAATGCCATGGCGTGCATGGCTCTTTTTGCCCATCTCTGCGAGGGCTTCGCTGGGGTGCATCCCAACACGGTGCTCTTCCACCACTACTTCTTCCCTTGAATCCAAAAGGGGGCGCTATTTCCGGTTGTGTCGCCTGGATCCCAAGGAGCCAGGGGAAGGGGACATATCCTGAGGGTGCCCAGAAGGAGAGGTGGGAGGAGTGGCGGGGTCGGTGGTGCTGGATTGAAGAGAAGGACCCGCAGGAATTTTGCCAGGTTCGCCAGGCGCCTCCGGTTCATAGAGATGATTGGAGCAATGTCGATGCCGACGATGCGAAGCTCACAGTTGGCACCACCAGGATTCATCACCTCACCGAGGACGGGCTCACCCTTGAGATGATCGGGGCGGATTTCATCCGCCGCCGAATCACTCCGCTGCACAACAAGGGGAGGCCGGCCTGGCTTTTCATGAATGTGGCCGACATCATGAGGCTTCGCCCCGGTTTGGACCACAACCTCACGGTGATGGGGCACGCCCACTTCTATCAGCGGCTCTCCATCTTGACGTGAACCGTGACGGCAAGGCAGAGAGGCCCGGCAAGGCTGCGAAGGCCGGCAAGGTCGCCAAGGGGCCCTTGTTTGGGTTGCCGGCGGGGGTGGTCCCACTGAGCAATAACTCGCGCCGAACCGACATCATTGCCATGATGCCAGAGTTCAACGCGCACGGCCTCGTCCCAAATTGGGCCGAGCCGCCGGCAGATCGGGTGCAGGAGTTCTTCGATACCTTGGTGGAGGGGTACGTCCACGACGAGCTGCTACTCGTTCAGGACACCACCCAAGATGAGCTGGACTACATCGCTGCCAGGGCGGCGGAGGCGGAGCTCGCCAGGGAGGCTGGCAGCGCCGGTGGCATGGAGGATGAGGCCGCGGCGGCCGCGGAGGAGAGGGAGCTCGCCCAGTGGGTGAAGTCCGCTGGGGAGGGTAGCAGCGCCTGCACCGGGGCCCCTCTCATTGAAGATGTGGTCGACAAGTCATTGTCGGAGGAGGTCGAGACTGTCGACCCTCCGGCCATGGGGAGGGGGCGAGTCCTGTGGTGGGCCATCTCTGGTGAGCCGGTCTAGCCTGGCAGGGTCGCTCAGCCGCAGCAAACCCAAGAGGTCGTCTTCGATTTTGGGTCCCTTAGCCCAAGGAGGAAGAGGAAAGCAGCAGAAGAGGAGGTGGAGGATGAGTAAGTATCTTGCTTTTTTTTGTCATCTCTGTCTCCTCAAACTGTACCGCTTATCTTGATTCGTTTTCATCTTCGCAGGGACGCGGAGGCGCTGGCCCAGAGGGTGAAGAGGGCCAGGGCTTCGACGGGCGGTCAGCCCCCGGCGGGCACTTCGAGTACGCCGCTGGTGGTGGTGAGCAGCCCGGACAGCAGCCCACGGTGCAGCCCCCAGCATAAGTTCACACACTCGCCCCCCTCAACGCGTGCTAGGGTGCGATCCCTTGGTGCTGACCTTGTCGTGGTCGCGGGAGGAGGATGGCAGCAGGAGGAACCACTGGGGGCCACCCCCAACATGCCGCCCCCATCAACTACGCCGCCCCGAGGGGAGTCCCCGGCAAGGGCGCCAAGCATCGAGCCTAGGCGCACGGAGGAGGAGGAGGAGAACCCGAGTGCTGGTGGCTCCGTCCCGGCGCCAGATGTTGGCGGGGAAGGGGCCACTTCTTCCCAGCCCGGCACGGGTAAGTGATTCGCCTTCTGTCCTTGTCCGTTCTTGTTTCTTATTTCCTCTCTTTTTTTGAATCTTGGCCTTGGCCTCGCCTCACTCCCCTTCTCGGCATCTAGATCCTTCCCCGGCGGACCCGGAGGATGTTGACACCGTCATCGAGGAGGTCGCCAAGGATGCCGCGGCCGAGGCCGACAAGATCGCTGCCAAGGAGGCCGCCAAGGGGTCTGCTGATGAGACCGGCAAGGCCGCTGCCGAGGAGGCCGCCAAGGGGACTGCCGGGGAGGCTAGCAAGGCCGCTGCTGAGGAGGGGGCGGTCAATGACCAACCCTCCTCCTCCGCTGCTTCTGGCTCGGGCAGGTACCAGAGGGTGAGCGATGACCTGTTCGTCCACCTCCCAGGGATGGCGAGCACCAGGGCACCCGTCGAGGGAGAGGTGTTTGATGATGAGGTGCTCGCCGCTGCCGGGCTTGAGGTTGTTGACGAGACGAGCGCCGGTGGCGGCGGTTCCCAGGAAGAGCGGCTCCTCCAGGCCATGAGCGCCAACTTCCAGAGGCTCCAGGCGCTTCACCGCGCCTGCCTGGACAAGGCCAAGTCCAAGATGGCGGTGGTGGATAAGATGGAGGCGAACTTCGAGGAGCGCATTGCTGAGATGCAGGCTTGGTTCCGCCAGGCCCACATGAACATGAAGGCCACCCAGGATGTGTTGGCTGAGCGCTGATACATCTCCAACGTATCTATATTTTTTTATTGTTCCATGCTATTATATTATCTATTTTGGATGTTAATGGGCTTTATTTTACATTTTTATATTATTTTTGGGACTAACCTATTAACCCAGAGCCCAGTGCCAGTTCCTGTTTTTTCCCTTGTTTCAGTGTTTCGCAGAAAAGGAATATCAAACGGAGTCCAAAGGAATGAAACCTTCAGGAGAGTTATTTTTGGAACGGAAGCAATCCAGGGGACTTGGAGTACACGTCAGGGAATCAACAAGGAGGGCACGAGGCAGGGGGGCGCCCAGCCCCCTAGGCGCGCCCTCCACCCTCGTGGGCCCCTCGTGGCTCCCCTGACCGGCTTCTTTCGCCTATATATATCAATATACCCTAAAACCATCGGGGAAAAGAATAGATCGGGAGTTCCGCCGCTGCAAGCCTCTGTAGCCACCAAAACCAATCGGGACCCTGTTTCGGCACCCTGCCGGAGGGGGTAACCCTCACCGATGGCCATCTTCATCATCCCGGCGCTCTCCATGACGAGGAGGGAGTAGTTCACCCTCGGGGCTGAGGGTATGTACCGGTAGCTATGTGTTTGATCTCTCTCTCTCTCTCTCTCTCGTGTTCTTGAGGGATACGATCTTGATGTATCGCAAGCTTTGCTATTATAGTTGGATCTTATGATGTTTCCCCCCTCTACTCTCTTGTAATGGATTGAGTTTTCCCTTTGAAGTTATCTTATAGGATTGAGTCTTTAAGGATTTGAGAACACTTGATGTATGTCTTGTCGTGCTTATCTGTGGTGACAATGGGATATCACGTTATCCACTTGATGTATGTTTTGGTGATCAACTTATGGGTTCCGCCCATGAACCTATGCATAGGGGTTGGCACACATTTTCGTCTTGACTCTCTGGTAGAAACTTTGGGGCAATCTTTGAAGTACTTTGTGTTGGTTGAATAGATGAATATGAGATTGTGTGATGCATATCATATAATCATGCCCATGGATACATGAGGTGACATTGGAGTATCTAGGTGACATTAGGCTTTTGGTTGATATGTGTCTTAAGGTGTTATTCTAGTACGAACTCTTGAGTAGATCGATCCGAAAGAATAACTTTGAGGTGGTTTCGTACCCTACAATAATCTCTTCGTTTGTTCTCCGCTATTAGTGACTTTGGAGTGACTCTTTGTTGCATGTTGAGGGATAGTTATATGGTCCAATTATGTTATTATTGTAGAGAGAACTTGCACTAGTGAAAGTATGAACCCTAGGCCTTGTTTCAACGCATTGCAATACCGTTTGTGCTCACTTTTATCATTAGTTACCTTGCTGTTTTTATATTTTCAGATTACAAAAATCTATATCTACCATCCATATTGCACTTGTATCACCATCTCTTCGCCGAACTAGTGCACCTATACAATTTACCATTGTATTGGGTGTGTTGGGGACACAAGAGACTCTTTGTTATTTGGTTGCAGGGTTGTTTGAGAGAGACCATCTTCATCCTACGCCTCTCGCGGATTGATAAACCTTAGGTCATCCACATGAGGGAAATTTGCTACTGTCCTACAAACCTCTGCACTTGGAGGCCCAACAAAGTCTACAAGAAGAAGGTTGCATAGTAGACATCAAGCGCAAGCTGGAGCTTGTCATGAAGCAGGCCGACATCGAGAAGGCCCAAGAGCTGGCGAAGCAGCAAGCCACCCAGGACGAGGCCGCTCGGCACCAACACCAGGCCGTGCTGAACTCCCAGGAGGACCTTTCCACACGTGAGGAGAAGCTCGCCACAACACTCTGCGGCAAGGACGAGGAGGTGGAGAAGCTCGTCGTGCAGCGGACCCAGGACCCAGGAGCTGGTTCATGCTGGCAAGGTGAAAGAGCTGGAGGTGGAGCGGGATGGGCTGAAGGATCAGGCCCTGAAGCTAGCCAAGGAGAAGGACACGCTCAACGGTGCCCTGGTGGAGGTGCAGGGTGCAGTCCTTGGCAAGGCTGAGCAGCTCTCCAAGGCCAACAACTCCATCAAAGACCTGAAGCTGAAGCTGGAGGGTCTTGAGGAGATGCTTTCAGGGGTCAGACCCCGGGAGGAGACCCTGACCAAGGATCTGGAGAAGGAGAGGCAGCTGCGGAGGAACGTCACCGCCAACCACGAGGATTACATGAAGGGCGACAACCTCTGGATGAGCCGCCTCGAGGACGTCGCCGGCAGGATCACCACGAAGCTGGCGACCATGGGGATGCCAAATGTGAGGTACGCCCCGGAGCCGAACATGAGTCCCAACGCCAAGCTGACCCTATTCTTCGAGGGTGTTCTTGGGGCCCTGGAGCTGTTCCGCTCTAACAGGGCGGCCTCGCTAGCCGATGAGGCCCGAAGGCTTTGCCGGGGTGCCATGACCAAGGTTCTCACCAAGGTGGCGCACTGGAAACCCCAACCTCGACTTCGACACCACACTGGAGAGCTTGCCGGAGGATGCGGACCTCACGGCGCTTGAGGAGCGTATCAAGCCCATCACCAGCCGCATCGACGGAATCCAGAGGGTGGAGGGCCAGCGTCGGGACTAGGCACCCCGTTCTTCATCGCCGCTGCGGGCTCATGACCAAGACAATTTCTATCTTTAGTTAGAACCGCAGCACAATTGATGTAATATAACTTTGCACTACTTTTGATATTATGCATGCTATCTTCCCATTAGATCTCCCCTTGTATGCTCATACCCTACGTTCGTTGAGATAAGGCTGCCGGCGCGTAAACCCATACTATGGTGCTTTAAGGACGGATCCTTAGCACCTTGCCGGAAGGGTGCTTGCTGCCTGGCAAGCCACCTTGCCCCTGCCAGAGCGGTCGCTTGAACTATCAAGCGGACTCGAAGCAGGACAAGAGCGCTACTGGCAACAGGTAGGCCACATTGCCGGAACTAGTGTGGCCGCATGAACTGTCGAGCGGGCTCGAGACAGAAACAAGGGCGTTGCCCATAGCGGAAGGGTCCCATTGCGTGCAGGTTTCCCGTACAAAGAACGAGATCTCTCGGGAAGGACAGTCTTATATAAATGAAAATAACCAAGATTTCGAATGACATAGCTTTTCTGTCGTTGCGCGGGCGTGCACCGCACCCGCAGGCGACGCCGCCCGTTTGGCCGTCTTCTTCCTTGGAGTGACGACCAACGCGAAGCCGCTACTCCAACTAGACCAGATATCCACAACTGTGCCACTCCCCCTACCTGGCGCACCAAAGATGTCGGTGGAAATGACACCTATGGGATCACTGGGGTCCCTTCTATGGTTGGCGGGCACGGGGTTGTGCAAAGAGCAGGTCCAGAAGCCAGCACAAGGATCGTTTACCCAGGTTCGGGCCGCGGGGATGCGTAAAACCCTAGTCATGCTTTGGTGTATGTATTTGAGTGTTCTTGAGTTCTTGAACTAGCTCCCGTGTGTCCCTAGTCCAAAAGATCCGAATCCTTCTCCTGGTCGCCTCGGGCCTCCTTTTATAGACAAAACGGGTTGCCACAGTGGCACACAGGAGGTGGAAAGGTGTACAGTGGACGAGTCTATCCTCTGGCACCGTCGGACAAATGCATTTAATGCGCTGCCGATATGGCCGCGCCTAGCTGTGACGTGCGTCCGAGTCGACGAGGCATTGTGGCGCCACATTGGCTGGCTGCTGGGCTGGCGCGGTGGCGGAGTCTTCACAAAGATTTCCATGCCACCACGCAGGTGCTAGCTGAGTCGGCGTAGAGGCTGCACACTGCCACGCAGGTGCCTGCCTAGCTGGTTGAGCTAGCAGCTGCATGGGAGCGGTGGTGTAGTCTTGGAAGACGTGGGACTGGCCACGGCCCCGTAAGTGTCCTCGGCAAGGGCCTTGCCGGGGCCCTGGAAAGGGTCTTGCCGCGGCACCGTGGTCGTCCCCAACAAGGGTCTTGCCGGGGGTCTCGTGGATTTCCTCGGCTAGGATCCCGCCGAGGATCGTCGTCGTCTGGTTTTCATCTGATCTTGTGTGTTTATGATCTTGACGAAGATCTGCATGCCACCACAGAGGTGCCTCCTAAGCCTTGGTTCCAATGTGGTTGGTTGGTGGTGTTGGAACCCGCGGGCTCAAGGGTGGCTTGCTCTGCTGGCGTCGGGCAAGTTGCCCCGGCAAGGCTCTTGCCGGGGCTGCGGAGGCTGTCCCGGCATGGGTCTTGCCGGGGCCACCTCGCCCTCTTGCTCTTTGTGTCTCTTGGTCTTGGCGTTGCTTTGGTTGCCTTGTGCTCCGACTTCCCTCCTCTGCCCTGCTTGGTGTGGCCGTGGGCGCGGCTCCGACTGCCCGTGCACAAGTAAAGGGGTAAAAATGAGAGCCCCTACTTTTGTACACTGACACTTCCATATTACTTCGCTACTAAATGCTTTGTTGCAGATATTAAGTCTTTCAGGTGTGGTTGAATTGACAACTCAACTGCTAATACTTTAGAATATTCTTTGGCTCCCCTTGTGTCGAATCAATAAATTTGGGTTGAATACTCTACCCTCGAAAACTATTGCGATCCCCTATACTTGTGGGTTATCAAAATGCTCAAGACCTGCTCAAATCACGAATTGTTGTGGTCAAAACAGAGGGGGCAGATGTAGGCTTGGGTGAAATCCCTCTAAAAACACTAAATAATCCCTCAAGATATCTTAGATTTGGTGTGGGGAATATGAGTGGGAGCCTTTCTCGATTCTAGGTTTACGTATTTTTGTGTTGATCAACCTCTCCATGAAGTGGTGAAGGCGTATTGCTACCTCTTGAGCACTGCGTTGGATTTCCCCAAAGAGGAGAGGATGATGCAGCAAAGTAGCGTAAGTATTTCCCTCAGTTTTTGAGAACCAAGGTATCAATCCAGTAGGAGGCTACACGCAAGTCCCTCGTACCTACACAAAAACAATAGCTCAACGCAACCAAGGCGATTAGGGGTTGTCAATCCCTTCACGGTCACTTACGAGAGTGAGATCTAATAGAGATGATAGATAATATTTTTGGTATTTTTGATATAGAAATGCAAAGTAAAAAGTAAAAGGCAAAGTAAAAAAGCAAAGCAATAATAAAGTGATGGAGATTGATATGATGAGAATAGACCCGGGGGCCATAGATTTCACTAGTGGCTCTCTCAAGAGCATAAGTATTCTACGGTGGGTGAACAAATTACTGTTGAGCAATTGACAGAATTGAGCATAGTTATGAGAATATCTAGGTATGATCATGTATATAGGCATCACGTCCGAGACAAGTAGACCGACTCCTGCCTGCATCTACTACTATTACTCCACTCATCGACCGCTATCCAGCATGCATCTAGAGTAAGTTAAAACAGAGTAACGCCTTAAGCAAGATGACATGATGTAGAGAGATAAATTCATGCAATATGAAATAAACCCCATCTTGTTATCCTCGATGGCAACGATACAATACGTGCCTTGCTGCCCCTTCTGTCACTGGGAAAGGACACCGCAAGATCGAACCCAAAGCTAAGCACTTCTCCCATGGCAAGAAAAACCAATCTAGTAGGCCAAACCAAACTGATAATTCGAAGAGACTTGCAAAGATAACCAATCATACATAAAAGAATTCAGAGAAGATTCAAATATTATTCATAGATAGACTTGATCATAAACCCACAATTCATCGGTCTCAACAAACACATCGCAAAAAGAAGATTACATCGAATAGATCTCCACAAGAGAGGGGGAGAACATTGTATTGAGATCCAAAAAGAGAGAAGAAGCCATCTAACTACTAACTATGGACCCGAAGGTCTGAGGTAAACTACTCACACTTCATCGGAGGGGCTATGATGATGTAGAAGCCCTTCGTGATGACGGCCCTCTCCGGCGGAGCTCCGGAACAGGCCCCAAGATGGGATCTCGTGGATACAGAAAGTTGCGGTGGTGGAATTAGGTTTTTGGCTCCGTATCTGATCGTTTGGGGGTACGTAGGTATATATAGGAGGAAGGAGTACGTCGGCGGAGCAACAGGGGGCCCACGAGGCAGGGGGGCGTGCCCTAGGGGGGCGCGCCCCCGACCCTCGTGACCACCTCTTGGCTTCCTTGGAGTAGGGTCCAAGTCTCGTGGATCACGTTCGGTGAGAAAATCACGTTCCCGAAGGTTTCATTCCGTTTGGACTCCGTTTGATATTCCGTTTCTTCGAAACACTGAAATAAGCAAAAAAACAGCAATTCTGGGCTGGGCCTCCGGTTAATAGGTTAGTCCCAAAAATAATATAAAAGTGGAAAATAAAGCCCAATATAGTCCAAAACAGTAGATAATATAGCATGGAGCAATCAAAAATTATAGATACGTTGGAGACATATCAGGCATCCCCAAGCTTAATTCCTGCTCGTCCTTGAGTAGGTAAATGATAAAAAGAGAAATTTTGATGTGGAGTGCTACTTGGCATAATTTCAATGCAAATCTTCTTAATTGTGGTATGAATATTCAGATTCGAAAGATTCAATACAAAAGTTCATATTGACATAAAAATAATAATACTTCAAGCATACTAACAAAGCAATTATGTCTTCTCAAATTAACATGGCCAAAGAAAGTTATCCCTACAAAATCATATAGTCTGGCTATGCTCTACCTTCACCACACAAAGTATTTAAATCATGCACAACCCCGATGACAAGTCAAGCAATTGTTTCAAACTTTAACATTTTCAAAACTTTTTCGATCCTCACGCAATACATGAGCGTGAGCCATGGATATAGCACTATATGTGGAACAGAATGGTGGTTGTGGAGAAGATAAAAGGACGGGAAGATAGTTTCACATCGACTAGGCGTATCAACGGGCTATGGAGATGCCCATCAATAGATATCAATGTGAGTGAGTAGGGATTGCCATGCAACGGATGCACTAGAGCTATAAGTATATGAAAGCTCATCAAAAGAAACTAAGTGGGTGTGCATCCAACTTGCTTGCTCACGAAGACCTAGGGCAATTTGAGGAAGCCCATCATTGGAATATACAAGCCAAGTTCTATAATGAAAATTCCCCACTAGTATATGAAAGTGACAAAATGAGAGACTCTCTATCATGAAGATCATGGTGATACTTTGAAGCACAAGTGTGGTAAAAGGATAGTAACATTGTCCCTTCTCTCTTTTTCTCTCATTTTTTATTTGGGCCTTTTCTCTTTTTTTATGGCCTCTTTTTTTTCATATGGAGTCTCATCCCAACTTATGGGGGAATCATAGTCTCCATCATCCTTTCCTCACTTGGGACAATGCTCTAAAAATTGATGATCATCACACTTTTATTTTTCTTACAACTCAACACTTAGAACAAATATGACTCTATATGAATGTCTCCGACGGTGTACCGGGATATGCTGAATCAAGAGTGACATGTATGAAAGAATTATGAACGGTGGCTTTGCCACAAACCCGATGTCAACTACATGATCATGCTAGAAATATGACAATGATGGAGCACGTCATAATAAACGGAACGGTGGAAAGTTGCATGGCAATATATCTCAGAATGGCTATGGAAATGCCATGATAGGTAGGTATGGTGGCTGTTTTGAGGAAGGTATATGGTGGGTGTATGATACCAGCGAAAAGTGCGCGGTATTAGAGAGGCTAGCAATGGTGGAAGGATGGGAAAAAGTGCGTATAATCCATGGACTCAACATTAGTCATAAAGAACTCATATACTTATTGCAAAAATCTAGAAGTTATCAAAGCAAAGTATTACGCGCATGCTCCTAGGGGGATAGATTGGTAGGAAAAGACCATCGCTCTTCCCCGACTGCCACTCATAAGGAAGACAATCAATAAATAAATCATGCTCCGACTTCATCACATAACGGTTCACCATACGTGCATGCTACGGGAATCACAAACTTTTAACACAAGTATTTCTCAAATTCACAACTACTCAACTAGCATGACTCTAATATCACCATCTCCATATCTCAAAACAATTATCAAGCATCAATCTTTTCTTAGTATTCAACGCACTCAAAAGAAAGTTTCACAAATCTTGAACACCAAGCATATTATTATTAAGCAAATTACCATGCTATTAAGACTCTCAAAATAATCTAAGTGAAGCATGAGAGATCAATAGTTTTTTTAAAACAAATCCACCACCGTGCTCTAAAAGATCTAAGTGAAGCACATAGAGCAAAATTATAACGCTCAAAACATATAAGTGAAGCACATAGAGCAAAACTATCAAGCTCAAAAGATATAAGTGAAGCACATAGAGTATTCTATCGAATTCCAATTCATGTATGGCTCTCTCAAAAGGTGTGTACAGCAAGGATCATTGTGGCACACTAACAAACAAAGACACAAATAATACAAGACGCTCCAAGCAAAACACATATCATGTGGTGAATAAAAATATAGCTCCAAGTAAAATTACCGATGGAAGTAGACAAAAGAGGGGATGCCTTCCGGGGCATCCCCAAGCTTTGACTTTTTGGTGTCCTTGGATTATCTTGGGGGTTCCATGGGCATCCCCAAGCTTAGGCTCTTGCCACTCCTTGTTCCATAATCCATCAAAAGATTTCAATCAAAACTTGAAAACTTCACAACACAAAACTGAATAGAAATCTCGTGAGCTCCGTTAGAGAAAGAAAACAAAAGACCACTTCAAGGTACTGTAATGAACTCATTCTTTATTTATATTGGTGTTAAACCTACTGTATTACAACTTATCTATGGATTATAAACTATTTTACTAACCATAGATTCATCAAAATAAGCAAACAATACACGAAAAACAGAATCTGTCAAAAACAGAACAGTCTGTAGTAATCTGTAACTAGCACAAACTTCTGGAACTCCAAAATATCTACCAAAATTGGAATACGTATACAATTTGTTTATTGATCATCAGCAATTGGAATCAGTATTTTATCACGTTCTGGTGATTTTTAATAATTCGGGCACTGAGCGAAAAGTTTCTGGAAATTACAGCAAGATCAAATAACTATCATCCAAGAAGATCCAATAGGTCTAACTTGGCACAAACACTAATTAAAACACAAAACCACATCCAAACAGAAGGTAGATGGATTATTTATTCAACGATAGAAAGGAAATAAATTGGGTTGTCTCCCAACAAGCGCTTTTCTTTAAAGCCTTTTTAGCTAGGCATTGATAATTTTAATGATGCTCGCAAGAAAGACAAGAATTGAAGCACAAAGAGAGCATCATGAAACACGTGACAAACACATCTAAGTCTAACATACTTCCTATGCATATGCATCTTATAGGCAAACAAATTATCATAGCAAGCAAAAACTAGCATATGCAAGGAAGCGGAAAGAAACAATAACAATCTCAACATAACAAGAGGTAATTTATTATCATGAAAACTTTTACGACCATATTTTCCTCTATCATAATAATTACTTGTGGGATCATAAGCAAGTTCAATAAAATAGTTATCACATAAAATATTTTAAACACGATCCACATGCATGCAAAGTTGACACTCATCCGGAATAGTGGGATTAACATTAACTAAAGTCATGACCTTTCCAAACCCACTTTTATCAAAAATTTCATAAGATTGAATATTCTCCAAATATGTGGGATCTAAAGTTGACACTCTTCCAAACCCACTTTCAATATTATTGCAAACAATATTATCAATCTCATATTCATCATGGGGATTAGATAAATTTTCAAGATCATAAGAAGAATCACCCCAATCATGATAATTGCAACAAGTAGTAGACATAGAAAAACTAGCATCCCCAAGCTTAGGGTTTTGCATATTATTAACACAACTGACATCAAGAAAATTTATAGTAGCATCATTGCAATCATGCTTTTTATTCAAAGATCTATCGTGAATCACTTCATAAAGCACTTCATCACACTTTTCAGATTTACGGATTTCAGGCAAAAGCTTATAAAGATAATCTAGTGCAACCAAATCACTAGGAATTGGTTCATCATAATTGGATCTCTTAAAAAGATTGGCAAGAGGATGAGGATCCATAGATATTAGCTTCTCTATTTAGGAATAAATACTCAACTATTTCAACTAAGCAAGAAAACGAGCCAGGAAAGACATCAAGGCGAACGGAAAAAAAGGCGAATAAAATGGCAAGGGTGAAGTGGGGGAGAGGAAAACGAGAGGCAAATGGCAACTAATGTAATGCGAGAGATAGGGATTGTGATGGGTACTTGGTATGTTGACTTTTGTGCAGACTCCCCGGCAACGGCGCCAGAAATGGCTCGTTGACGGGAGTCAAATCTTGACTTGACTTTGCGTAAGCCTCCCCGGCAACGGCGCCAGAAATTCTTCTTGCTACCTCTTGAGCACTGCGTTGGATTTCCCCAAAGAGGAGAGGATGATGCAGCAAAGTAGCGTAAGTATTTCCCTCAGTTTTTGAGAACCAAGGTATCAATCCAGTAGGAGGCTACACGCAAGTCCCTCGTACCTACACAAAAACAATAGCTCAACGCAACCAACGCGATTAGGGGTTGTCAATCCCTTCACTGTCACTTACGAGAGTGAGATCTAATAGAGATGATAGATAATATTTTTGGTATTTTTGATATAGAGATGCAAAGTAAAAAGTAAAAGGCAAAGTAAAAAAGCAAAGCAATAATAAAGTGATGGAGATTGATATGATGAGAATAGACCCGGGGGCCATAAATTTCACTAGTGGCTTCTCTCAAGAGCATAAGTATTCTACGGTGGGTGAACAAATTACTGTTGAGCAATTGACAGAATTGAGCATAGTTATGAGAATATCTAGGTATGATCATGTATATAGGCATCACGTCCGAGACAAGTAGAACGACTCCTGCCTGCATCTACTACTATTACTCCACTCATCGACCGCTATCAAGCATGCATCTAGAGTAAGTTAAAATAGAGTAACGCCTTAAGCAAGATGACATGATGTAGAGAGATAAATTCATGCAATATGAAATAAACCCCATCTTGTTATCCTCAATGGAAACGATACAATACGTGCCTTGCTGCCCCTTCTATCACTGGGAAAGGACACCGATCAAACCCAAAGCTAAGCACTTCTCCCATGGCAAGAAAACCCAATCTAGTAGGCCAACCCAAACTGATAATTCGAAGAGACTTGCAAAGATAACCAATAATACATAAAATAATTCAAAGAAGATTCAAATATTATTCATAGATAGACTTGATCATAAACCCACAATTCATCGGTCTCTACAAACACACCGCAAAAAGAAGATTACATCGAATAGATATCCACGAGAGAGGGGGAGAACATTGTATTGAGATCCAAAAAGAGAGAAGAAGCCATCTAACTACTAACTATGGACCCGAAGGTCTGAGGTAAACTACTCACACTTCATCGGAGGGGCTATGATGATGTAGAAGCCCTTCGTGATGCGGCCCTCTCCGGTGGAGCTTCGGAACAGGCCCCAAGATGGGATCTCGTGGATACAGAAAGTTGCGGCGGTGGAATTAGGTTTTTGGCTCCGTATCTGATCGTTTAGGGGTACATAGGTATATATAGGAGGAAGGAGTACGTCGGTGGAGCAACAGGGGGCCCACGAGGCAGGGGGCGCGCCCTAGGGGGGCGCGCCCCCCATCCTCGTGACCGCCTCTTGGCTCCCTTGGAGTAGGGTCCAAGTCTCCTGGATCACGTTCGGTGAGAAAATCACGTTCCCGAAGGTTTCATTCCGTTTGGACTCCATTTGATATTCCGTATCTTCGAAACACTGAAATAGGCAAAAAAAACAGCAATTCTGGGCTGGGCCTCCGGTTAATAGGTTAGTCCCAAAAATAATATAAAAGTGGAAAATAAATCCCAATATAGTCCAAAACGGTAGATAATATAGCATGGAGCAATCAAAAATTATAGATACATTGGAGACGTATCATTTATTTATACATGGAAGAGATACTAGCCAATTTAGTGCAGGATATACATGGCCGAACAATCTGGCAGAAAACTTCCCACACAGTTTGGCCATTGGACTCTGTTCAATTCAGCACAATGGACACAGAGAAGACACATCTGCTGGGCAATCTAACAAGGTTTTCCCAGATAGTTCGGCTATAGCCTGGACAAAAATGTCCTTTTGACTTTCATCCAATAGATCTTTCGACTTTGATTCGAGGTTCTATTTCTCGATGCAAGATAGCCGGATAATTCGACAAGTTTTCCTGGATAGTCTGGCCAGAGCCCGGACATCGAGTAGTCTCTGACTTTTCGTTTGGCAGTTTGTCCGACCAGGTTTTAGAGCTTCGGTTGTTTGGAATTAGTTAGTCGGACTGTCTGGCAAAAATCTGCCCAGACTGTCCAACAACCTGGAAATTTGTTTCTTTTGCCATCTTTGAATGTGGCTTTTGGCTAGGCTTTTTTGCATTGAGATGTTTGTAGGAACGGCATATTGGGATGGTTGTGAGTTGAGAAAATCCTTCCCAAACCCCTTTGACCCCCTCTTAATAGTGTAGGATCCCTAAAACTTAATAAAAAACTATGTTTCTCTTCATTGCAGAAGTCTTGAGTCATTAATATTCGGGGGGGGGGGGGCTCTATAATCCACAATGAAGTATCTACGAGGGCTAAAACTAGTAGATTTACTTTGCAAACGTATTAGTTCCTTTTAAGTATATTGTCATCAATATCAAAGTGCGATTGAGGACAAGCCTTAACCATAATCAACGAGTCAAAGACGTGCAAAAGAGACAGGAGGACTGAGTCAAAGGGCGAGGGAAGGATGAAAGCTCAACAGAATCTTCAATGACCAAGAGGAAAAGCCCACCAAGGGTAGATGGAAGAGAGATATTGGTTCATGAGAGGGCTATGTGAAGGAAATATGCCCTAGAGGCAATAATAAAGTTGTTATTTATATTTCCTTGTATCATGATAAATGTTTATTATTCATGCTAGAATTGTATTAACCGAAAACTTAGTACATGTGTGAATACATAGACAACCAGAGTGTCCCTAGTATGCCTCCACTTGACTAGCTCGTTAATCAAAGATGGTTAAGTTTCCTAGCCATAGACATGAGTTGTTATTTGATGAATGGGATCACATCATTAGAGAATGATGTGATGGACAAGACCCATCCGTTAGCTTAGCACTATGATCGTTTAGTTTATTGCTATAGCTTTCTTCATGACTTATACATGTTCCTATACCTATGAGATTATGCAATTCCCGAATACCAGAGGAACACTTAGTGTGCTATCAAATGTCACAACATAACTGGGTGATTATAAAGATGCTCTACAGGTGTCTCCGATGGTGTTTGTTGAGTTGGCATAGATCGAGATTAGGATTTGGAACTCCGAATGTCGGAGAGGTATCTCTAGGCCCTCTCGGTAATGCACATCACTATAAGCCTTGCAAGCAATGTGACTAATGAGTTAGTTGCGGGATGATGCATTACGGAACGAGTAAAGAGACTTGCTGGTAACGAGATTGAACTAGGTATGGTGATACCGACGATCGAATCTCGGGCAAGTAACATACCGATGACAAAGGGAACAACGTATGTTGTTATGCGGTTTGATCGATAAAGATCTTCGTAGAATATGTAGGAGCCAATATAAGCATCTAGGTTCCGCTATTGGTTATTGACCGGAGATGTGTCTCGGTCATGTCTACATAGTTCTCGAACCCGTAGGGTCCGCACTCTTAACGTTCGATGATGATTTGTATTATGAGTTATGTGATTTGATGTACCGAAGGTTGTTCAGAGTCCCGGATGAGATCACAGACATGACGAGGAGTCTTGAAATGGTTGATACATAAAGATTGATATATTGGACCATGTTATTCAGACACCGGAAGTGTTCCAGATGGTTTCGGATAAAACCGGAGTGCCGGAGCTGTTACCGAAACCCCCCGGGGGAACTAATGGGCCACCATGGGCCTTACTGGAGAGAGAGGAGAGAAGCCAGGGCAGGCCGCCCCCCTCCCCCCTTGCGGTCCGAATTGGACAAGGGAAGGGGGCGGCGCCCCCCTTTCCTTCTCCCTCTCTCCCTCTCCTTCCTTCCCCCTCTCCCCCTCTTGGTGGAATCCTACTAGGACTTGAAGTCCTAGTAGGACTCCCCTCCTTGGGCGTGTCCCTAGGGCCGGCCGGCCTCCTCCTCCCCTCCTTTATATACGGGGGAGGGGGCACCCCATAGACACACAAGTTGATCTTTTAGCCGTGTGCGGTGCCCCCCTCCACAGAAACACACCTCGATCATATCGTCGTAGTGCTTAGGCAAAGCCCTGCACAGGTAACTTCATTATCACTGTCGCCACGCCATCGTGCTGACGGAACTCTCCCTCGGCCTCAACTGGATAAAGAGTACAAGGGATGTCATCGAGCTGAGCGTGTGCTAAACACGGAGGTGCCGTACGTTCGGTGCTAGGATCGGTCAGATCATGAAGACATACGACTACATCAACCGTGTTGATTAAACGCTTCCGCTTTCGGTCTACGAGGGTACGTGGACACACTCTCCCTGCTCGTTGCTATGCTTCTCCTAGATAGATATTGCGTGATCGTAGGATTTTTTTTTTGAAATAATACGTTCCCCAACAGTGGTATCTGAGCCAAGTCTATGCGTAGATGTTATATGCACGAGTAGAACCCAAAGAGTTGTGGGCGATAATAGTCATACTGCTTACCAGCATGTCATACTTTGATTCGGCGGTATTGTTGGATGAAGCGGCCCAGACCGACATTACATGATCGGGTTCATGAGACTAGTTCTACCGCCGTGCTTCGCACGTAGGTGGCTAGTGGGTGTCTGTTTCCCCAACTTTAGTTGAATTGAGTGTGACTATGCCCGGTCCTTGTTGAAGGTTATAACAGCACACTTGATGAAAAATCGTTGTGGTTTTGATGCGTAGGTAAGAAAGGTTCTTGCTAAAGCCTGTAGCAGCCACGTAAAACTTGCAACAACAAAGTAGAGGACGTCTAACTTGCTTTTTGCAGGGCTTGCTGTGATGTGATATGGTCAAGATGTGATGATATATAAATTGCTGTATGAGATGATCATATTTTGTAAAAGTTATCGGCAACTAGCAGGAGCCTTATGGTTGTCGCTTTATTGTATGAAATGCAATCACCATGTAATTGCTTTACTTTATCACTAAGTGTTGGGGAACGTAGCAGAATTTAAAATTTTCTACGCATCACCAAGATCAATCTATGGAGTACTCTAGCAACGAGAGGGATAGGAGTGCATCTACATACCCTTATAGATCGCAAGCGGAAGTGTTCAAGTGAACGGGGTTGATGGAGTCGTACTCGTCGTGATCCAAATCACCGATGACCGAGTGCCGAACGAACGGCACCTCCGCGTTCAACACACGTACGGTTGGGGAAGACGTCTCCTCCTTCTTGATCCAGCAAGGGGGAAGGAGAGGTTGACAGAGATCCAGCAGCATGACGGCGTGGTGGTGGATGCAGCGGGGTTCTCGGCAGGGCTTCGCCAAGCTCAGCGAGAGGGAGAGGTGTTACGGGAGGGACAGGGAGGCGCCAGGGGCTAGGGTGCGGATGCCCTCCCTCCCCCCCACTATATATAGGCCCCCTGGGGGGGCGGCCACCCTAGGAGATGCAATCTCCAGGGGGCGGCCAAGGGGGGTGCCTTGCCCCCCAAGCCAAGTGGGGCGCCCCCCACCCCTAGGGTTTCCAACCCTAGGCGCAGGGGAAGGCCCAAGGGGGGGTGCACCAGCCCACCAGGGGCTGGTTCCCCTCCCACTTTAGCCCATGGGGCCCTTCGGGATAGGTGGCCCCACCCGGTGGACCCCCGGGACCCTTCCGGTGGTCCCGGTACAATACCGATTACCCCCGAAACTTTCCCGATGGCCGAAACTTGACTTCCTATATATAAATCTTTACCTCTGGATCATTCCGGAACTTCTCGTGACGTCCAGGATCTCATCCGGGACTCCGAACAACTTTCGGGTTACTGCATACTAATATCTCTACAACCCTAGCGTCACCGAACCTTAAGTGTGTAGACCCTACAGGTTCGGGAGACATGCAGACATGACCGAGACGACTCTCCGGTCAATAACCAACAATGGGATCTGGATACCCATGTTGGCTCCCACATGCACCTTGATGATCTCATAGGATGAACCACGATGTCGAGGATTCAATCAATCCCGTATACAATTCCCTTTGTCAATCGGTACGTTACTTGCCCGAGACTCGTCGTCGGTATCCCAATACCTCGTTCAATCTTGTTACCCGCAAGTCACTTTACTCGTGCCGTAATCCATGATCCCGTGATCAACCACTTGGTCACATTGAGCTCATTATGATGATGCATTACCGAGTGGGCCCAGAGATACCTCTCTGTCATACGGAGTGACAAATCCCAGTCTCGATTCGTGCCAACCCAATAGGCACTTTCGAAGATACCCGTAGTGCACCTTTATAGTCACCCAGTTACGTTGTGACGTTTGGCACACCCAAACCACTCATACGGTATCCGGGAGTTAAACAATCTCATGGTCTAAGGAAATGATACTTGACATTTGGAAAAGCTCTAGCAAATGAACTACACGATCTTTGTGCTATGCTTAAGATTGGGTCTTGTCCATCACATCATTCTCCTAATGATGTGATCCCGTTATCAATGACATCCAATGTCCATCGTCAGGAAACCATGACTATCTGTTGATCAATGAGCTAGTCAACTAGAGGCTCACTAGGGCCGTGTTGTGGTCTATGTATTCACACATGTATTACGATCTCCGGATAACACAATTATATTATGAACAATAGACAATTATCATGAACAAAAGAAATATAATAATAACCATTTTATTATTGCCTCTAGGGCATATTTCCAACAGTCTCCCACTTGCACTAGAGTCAATCATCTAGTTACATTGTGATTAATCGAACACCCATAGAGTTCTGGTGTTGATCATGTTTTGCCCTAGGGAGAGGTTTAGTCAACGGATCTGCTACATTCAGGTCCGTATGTACTTTACAAATATCTATGTCTCCATTTTGAACACTTTCACGAATGGAGTTGATGAACGAAATATGCCCTAGAGGCAATAATAAAGTTATTATTTATTTCCTTATAATCATGATAAATGTTTATCATTCATGCTAGAATTGTATTAACCGGAAACATAATACATGTGTGAATACATAGACAAACAAAGTGTCACTAGTATGCCTCTACTTGACTAGCTCGTTAATCAAAGATGGTTATGTTTCCTAAGCATGAACAATGAGTTGTTATTTGATTAACGGGATCACATCATTAAGAGAATGATCTGATTGACATGACCCATTCCATTAGCTTAGCACCCGATCGTTTAGTATGTTGCTATTGCTTTCTTCATGACTTATACATGTTCCTATAACTATGAGATTATGCAACTCCCATTTACCGGAGGAACACTTTGGGTACTACCAAACGTCACAACGTAACTGGGTGATTATAAAGGAGTACTACAGGTGTCTCCAAAGGTACATGTTGGGTTGGCGTATTTCGAGATTAGGATTTGTCACTCCGATTGTCGGAGAGGTATCTCTGGGCCCTCTCGGTAATGCACATCACATAAGCCTTGCAAGCATTGCAACTAATGAGTTAGTTGCGGGATGATGTATTACAGAACGAGTAAAGAGACTTGCCGGTAACGAGATTGAACTAGGTATTGGATACCGACGATCGAATCTCGGGCAAGTAACATACCGATGACAAAGGGAACAACGTATGTTGTTATGTGGTCTGATCGATAAAGATCTTCGTAGAATATGTAGGAGCCAATATGGGCATACAGGTCCCGCTATTGGTTATTGACCGGAGACATGTCTCGGTCATGTCTACATTGTTCTCGAACCCGTAGGGTCCGCACGCTTAAGGTTACGATGACAGTTATACTATGAGTTTATGCATTTTGATGTACCGAAGGTTGTTCGGAGTCCCGGATGTGATCACGGACGTGACGAGGAGTCTCGAAATGGTCGAGACGTAAAGATTGATATATTGGAAGCCTATGTTTGGATATCGGAAGTGTTCCGGGTGAAATCAGGATTTTACCGGAGTACCGGGAAGGTTACCGGAACCCCCCGGGAGCTAAATGGGCCATGATGGGCCTTAGTGGAAAAGAGAAGAGGCAGCCCTACATGGGCTGCGTGCCTCCCCCTTCCCCTAGTCCTATTAGGACTAGGAGAGGTGGCCGGCCCCCTCTCTCTCTTTTCCCCCTCCGCGAATCCTATTCCAACTAGGATTGGGGGGGGGGGATCCTACTCCCAGAGGGAGTAGGACTCTCCTGGCGCGCCTCCTGTGGCCGGCCAGCCTCCCCCCTCTAATCCTTTATATACTGAGGCAGAGGCACCCCAGAAACACACAAGTTGATCCACGTGATCTATTCCTTAGCCGTGTGCGGTGCCCCAGCCACCATAGTCCTCGATAATACTGTAGCGGAGTTTAGGCGAAGCCCTGCTGCTGTAGTACATCAAGATCGTCACCATGCCGTCGTGCTGACGGAACTCTTCCCCGACACTTTGCTGGATCGGAGTCCGGGGATCGTCATCGAGCTGAACGTGTGCTCGAACTCGGAGGTGCCGTAGTTTCGGTGCTTGATCAGTTGGATCGTGAAGACGTACGACTACTTCCTCTATGTTGTGTCAATGCTTCCACAGTCGGTCTGCGTGGGTACGTAGACATCACTCTTCCCTCTCGTTGCTATGCATCACATGATCTTGCGTGTGCGTAGGAATTTTTTTGAAATTACTACGAAAAACTACAGTGGTATCAGAGCCTAGGTTATTTATGTTGATGTTATATGCACGAGTAGAACACAAGTGAGTTGTGGGCGATATAAGTCATACTGCCTACCAGCATGTCATACTTTGGTTCGGCGGCATTGTTGGACGAGACGACCCGGACCAACATTACGCGTACGCTTACGCGACCCCGTTTTCCCCGACGTGCTTTGCACATAGGTGGCTTGCGGGCGACTTTCTCTCCAACTTTAGTTGAACCAAGTGTGGCTACGCCCGGTCCTTGCGAAGGTTAAAACGGAGTCTATTTGACAAACTATCATTGTGGTTTTGATGCGTAGGTGAGATTGGTTCTTGCTTAAGCCCGTAGCAGCCACGTAAAACTTGCAACAACAAAGTAGAGGACGTCTAACTTGTTTTTGCAGGGCATGTTGTGATGTGATATGGTCAAGGCATGATGCTGAATTTTATTGTATGAGATGATCATGTTTTGTAACCGAGTTATCGGCAACTGGCAGGAGCCATATGGTTGTCGCTTTATTGTATGCAATGCAATCGCGATGTAATGCTTTACTTTATTACTAAACAGTAGTGATAGTCGTGGAAGCATAAGATTGGCGAGACGACAACGATGCTACGATGGAGATCAAGGTGTCGCGCCGGTGACGATGGTGATCATGACGGTGCTTCGGAGATGGAGATCACAAGCACAAGATGATGATGGCCATATCATATCACTTATATTGATTGCATGTGATGTTTATCTTTTTATGCATCTTATCTTGCTTTGATTGACGGTAGCATTATAAGATGATCTCTCACTAAATTATCAAGAAGTGTTCTCCCTGAGTATGCACCGTTGCCAAAGTTCGTCGTGCCCAGACACCACGTGATGATCGGGTGTGATAAGCTCTACGTCCATCTACAACGGGTGCAAGCCAGTTTTGCACACGCAGAATACTCAGGTTAAACTTGACGAGCCTAGCATATGCAGATATGGCCTCGGAACACGAAGACCGAAAGTTCAAGCGTGAATCATATAGTAGATATGATCAACATAACGATGTTCACCATTCAAAACTACTCCATCTCACGTGATGATCGGTTATAGTTTAGTTGATTTGAATCACGTGATCACTTAGAGGATTAGAGGGATGTCTATCTAAGTGGGAGTTCTTAAGTAATTTGATTAATTGAACTTAAACTTATCATGAACTTAGTACCTGATAGTATCTTGCTTGTTTATGTTGATTGTAGATAGATGGCTCGTGCTGTTGTTCCGTTGAATTTTAATGCGTTCCTTGAGAAAGCAAAGTTGAAAGATGATGGTAGCAATTATACGGACTGGGTCCATAACTTGAGGATTATCCTCATTGCTGCTCAGAAGAATTACGTCCTGGAAGCACCGCTGGGTGCCAGGCCTGCCGCTGGAGCAACACCAGATGTTATGAACGTCTGGCAGAGCAAAGCTGATGACTACTCGATAGTTCAGTGTGCCATGCTTTACGGCTTAGAATCGGGACTTCAATGACGTTTTGAACGTCATGGAGCATATGAGATGTTCCAGGAGTTGAAGTTAATATTTCAAGCAAATGCCCGGATTGAGAGATATGAAGTCTCCAATAAGTTCTATAGCTGCAAGATGGAGGAGAACAGTTCTGTCAGTGAGCATATACTCAAAATGTCTGGGTATAATAATCACTTGATTCAGATGGGAGTTAATCTTCCAGATGATTGCGTCATTGACAGAATTCTCCAATCACTGCCACCAAGCTACAAGAGCTTCGTGATGAACTATAATATGCAAGGGATGAACAAGACTATTCCCGACCTCTTCGCAATGCTGAAAGCTGCGGAGGTAGAAATCAAGAAGGAGCATCAAGTGTTGATGGTTAACAAGACCACTAGTTTCAATAAAAAGGGCAAAGGGAAGAAGAAGGGGAACTTCAAGAAGAACGGCAAGCAAGTTGCTGCTCAAGAGAAGAAACCCAAGTCTGGACCTAAGTGTAACGCCCCAGATGTAACTTTCCCCATTTGTACTCCAACTCTTGCCGTTTCCGGTGTCAAGATATATTTATTTCTCGGGTTCGGGTCTTTGTCTCCGTGTGTTGTTTTTCTTTTTCGTGCATCTCTTATCATGCCATCTCGTGCATTGCATTTGCATACATGTTCATCTCATGCATTCGAGCATTTTCCCCGTTGTCCGTTTTGCATTCCGGCGCTTCGTTCTCCTCCGGTGGTCATTTCTAGTCTTCTTTCGTGTGTGGGGTCTAAACATTTCCGGATTGGACCGAGACTTGCCAAGCGGCCTTGGTTTACTACCGGTAGACCGCCTGTCAAGTTTCGTATCATTTGGACTTCGTTTGATACTCCAACGGTTAACCGAGGGACCGAAAAGGCCTCGTGTGTGTTGCAGCCCAACACCCCCCAAATTTGGCCCAAAAC
>NC_041388.1:414175-423256 GCF_002162155.2 Triticum dicoccoides | reverse complement strand
CCGCTCCGGCGAGCTCGAGCTCCGCCGCCGGTGCCGCCTCGGCTTCCGCGCCGCGATCCCGATCTGGATCCGGTCGCGTGAACAGTAAACCCTAACCCCGATTTTTTTTGCTAAGTCCTGAAATTTTGATCCATGTTGCTTTGTTCGAGGTCCCGTAACTTTGCGACCGTAGCTCCGTTTTGGGCGTATGATATATCAAAATCTTCGCCTCGACATGTACATCATTAGTTTCCATTGCATCATTTGCATTTGAGGTCATCTTGATACCCAAAATGCTGTTAGAAGGAGGCTTCGTGAGTTAAATTGCAGATCCGTTAGTTCATCATGCACTTTTGTCATTTTTGCTATGTTTAATTCGTGCATGATATGCTTGTGCCCCTTTGGGATGATTTGTTAAGCATTTTGTCTTCTTTCCAGAGGTGCCACCCATGCATTTTTAGGATGTGTGTGTTGTCTTGTGCAAGCTTGCGAAGAGAGGTACCTGAGATTGCAGATTTCAGGGACTTAGTGATTTTCACTAAGTCTGGGATATTTTAGTTCATGATGCTATATGTCCAGCTTGTTTCCTAATGATCCGTGCCTCTTTTGAGGATGATCATTAAGGGAGTTTTGATATTTAGGTTATGCTCTATCCATCCATGTCTTTGTTGGCATTTGTGGAGTGCTCTAGGTTGACTCAATAGAGCTCAACTTTTGCTTCGTTGTTAATCTGGGCAGATCGTCAACTTGTTTGCGATTTTGCCGATGCTACCGTTAGTGTTCCATGCATGCTATGCCTTCGTTCTTGCCATGTGTAGCTAGCACTTTGTGCCTTCTTGCTGGTTATATGCTTTCCTTGCCATGACTTGCACCGTAGTGAGTGCATCGAGCTCGTTTACATGCCTTCGTGAGTTAAATTTCAGCATGTCTCAGTTTTCACTAAGTCTGAAAACTGATTGTGTTCGAGCGATGTTCGTGAGCTCGGTAGAGTATTTTGTGAACCCTTTTGGCCCCAGGTCACTTTGGGTGTTTTGTTAAGCTTGTTGAGTAGCTCCATGCCATGTTCTTACTTGTCATGTTCAGGTTTTCTATCATGTTGTTTTGCTGCTCCGAAGAGAGCATCGTGATCTGAAATTTCAGACTAGTGTTAATTTCACTAAGTCTGAAATCTGTTTTGCATTTGCGTTTTAGCCATGCTTGTTTGAACCTCTTAATGGATGAATTTGCCTATGGCTCAATGCTAGTGTTTTGTCAACCATCTTGTGTACTTCACTGCCATGTATTTTGTTTTCATGTTTGGTGGCTGTAGCATGTTCATTTCGTTGCATTTAGATGCCTACTTGCTGTAAATCGCAGACCGGTGTCATATCTTAAAACGCTTGCCATTTCTAAACCGTAACTCCGATTCCAATGATCTTTACATCGTTTTCAAGCGATTTCATACCCTCTATCCAGTGGCACACTTGGTTTTCCAAGTTGATGCCAGGTTCATGCATTTCCTGTCATATCTTGCATTTTGCATCCCGCATCGCATCCCGCATAGCATATCGTCATTTCATCTTATTGCTTGGTCTTGCCCGTGGTTGATTGTATCCTTGTTGCTTGTTTGTCTTGTTGGGTAGAGCCGGGAGACAAGTTCGCTACCGAGGAGCCCGTTGAGTTTGCTTGTGAGGATCCAGTCAACTCTGACAACTGTGCAGGCAAGATGATCATACCCTCGAAATCACTACTATCTTTGCTATGCTAGCTTTGCTCGCTCTTTTGCTTTGCCACTGCTACGATGCCTACCTTTTGCTTGTCAGCCTCCCAATTGCCATGTTGAACCCCTAACCCACCATTGTCCTAGCAAACCGTTGATTGGCTATGTTACCGCTTTGCTCAGCCCCTTCTTATAGCGTTGTTAGTTGCAGGTGAAGATTGGAGCCGTTCCTTGTTGGAACATTTATATTCTTGTTGGGATATCATTATATTGCTATGTTATCTTAATGCACCTATATACTTGGTAAAGGGTGGAAGGCTCGGCCTCTCGCCTAGTGTTTTGTTCCACTCTTGCCGCCCTAGTTTCCGTCATATCGGTGTTATGTTCCCGGATTGTGCGTCCCTTACGCGGTTGGGTTATAATGGGAACCCCTTGATAGTTCGCCTTGATTAAAGCTTTTCCAGCAATACCCAACATTGGTTTTACCATTTGCCACCTAGCCTCTTTTTCCCTTGGGTTTCCGGAGCCCGAGGGTCATCTTATTTTACCCCCCCCGGGCCAGTGCTCCTCTGAGTGTTGGTCCACCTGTCAGCTACCGGTGGCTACCAGGGGCAACTCTGGGCTGGCCTACCCGTACCTAAGACAATCTGAGTGTGCCCTGAGAAAGAGATATGTGCAGCTCCTATCGGGATTTGTCGGCACATTCGGGCGGTGTTGCTGGACTTGTTTTAACCTGTCGAAGTGTCTTGAGTTACCGAGATACCGAGTCTGATCGGAACGTCTTGGGAGGAGGTCTATTCCTTCGTTGACCGTGAGAGCTTGTCATGGGCTAAGTTGGGACTCCCCTGCAGGGATTGAACTTTCGAAAGCCGTGCCCGCGGTTATGGGCAGATGGGAATTTGTTAACGTCCGGTTGTAGACTACTTGAACTAAACTTAACTAAAATAAATCGACCGTGTGTGTTACCGTGATGGCCCCTTCTCGGCGGAGTCCGGGAAGTGGACACGGTGTTGGAGTTATGCTTGCGCAGGATGTTCCTTTTAGCTTCTCGCTCGTGCTTCGCCTTCTCTTCTCGCTCTCTTTTGCGTATAAGTTAGCCACCACATATGCTAGTCGCTGCTGCAGCTCCACTTATATTTGCCTTATCCATCCCTATGAGCTTAAATAGTCTTGATCGCGTGGGTGTGAGATTGCTGAGTCCCTGTGGCTCACAGATACTACAACTCCAGATGCAGGTCCAGGTGATTCCGCTCCAGTTGACGATTACGAGCTCAAGTGGGAGTTCGACGAGGACTCTCAGCGATACTACGTGTCCTTTCCAGATGATCAGTAGTGGTGCCTAGTTGGGGTTATCGATTCAGGACCTTGTCGCATGTTGGGTTCTTCTCCATTTTGGCGCCGTAGTCGGGCCATGAGTGTTTGTTTGATGGATGTTATTTATGTACTCTGATGTGACGTGGCGAGTGTAAGCCAACTATGTTTCTCCCCCTTTTATTATATCTTACATGGGATGTTGTAATGATTGCCCGACTTGCGACATTGCTTTCAATGCGGTTATGCCTCTAAGTCGTGCCTCGACACGTGGGAGCTATAGCCGCATCGAGGGCGTTACAAGTTGGTAATCAGAGCCTTCCCTGACCTTAGGGGCCCCATTGCTTGATCGTTTTTAGCAGCCGAGTTGTGTCTAGAAAAATGTTTTGAGTCCTTAGGAATTATATATCGGAGAGCTTAGGAATTCTTTTTACTTCCCAGTCTCCTCATCGCTCTGGTAAGGCATCCTGGCGTAGAGTTTTGACTCTTCTCTTCTCAAATTTCACAAAAAAAATTTAGGATCACGCGAGTATCTTGGTTTTGTTCCGATGGTTTTGTGATGAGAACATTGTTCTTGGTGCCTCCTGTCTTTAGGGGTTGTGGCAGTGTCCCGGGGAGTTGAGCTCCGAGGTGTTGTCGTCACAATTTTATCGTTGCAATTCTGGTATACTTGAGATATGTTCGCCGACATCGAAAATCTCTTTTATGCAGTTCGTTGGTGAGATAACCTCGACGCCACCCAGTACTGGGGCGGGAGTTCGGGAGTATCGCCATAACTTGTATAACGGATGCTTTTCGAAGGTTGAGGTAGATGGTTTCCGAAGTTTTCCTGGTTATGTGTTGAAGGATGGATACAGCTGGATGTAGGATTTGCTAGTTTGGGTGAGATATTGTGCTTCCCCTGTATCCCCAACACCTGATTGCATAACCGGAAAGGTTCGGGAGTTTCATAGGTGGGAATTCTAGTAGCTCTAGTTCTTCTTCCACGGATATTGGTTTGAGATTGGGATTTCTTACCGATTATTCGTTCTTGATCCGTACCTTGTTGAATTATTTCTCTTCCTTAATTCTTCGTGGCTTCTCAATTTATGGATATGTGACCATTTGAAGAGGAATGCATTCGTTCATTTTGTTCGGATGTGAAGACTATATATGTTGCAATTTTCATTCCGTTGGATTCAGCTTCTATATTGTTGTCTATCTATGTGCTAATGGTGGTCAACCTCTTCAGGATGGCTCCTCCAACGCGCACGACTCCGAATCCTAATCCGCCTCCACCTCCGCCTCCTCCGGAAGCATGGCAAGCTGTGATGGCCGCTACTAATGCAAACACACAGTTGATTATGCAAATCCTTCAAGAGCGCAATCAAGGCAGTCAAGGGAATCAAGGCCATAATCAGCACCACTTTGCTACTCTGAACCAGTTCCTTGCTAATGGCCCAAAGACGTTCAGCAGTTGTGTTGAGGCTACCGATGCTGACGATTGGCTAGTGGATCTGGGCAAGCATTTTGAATGCAGCAACGTCAGGCCTGAAGATTTCGTCAAGTTCGCTTCTTTCCAGCTCAAAGATCAGGCTGCAGAGTGGTTCCAGCAGTACAAGGATTCCAGAGGTGGACGTCTGATCACTTGGGACGATTTCCGTCAAGATTTCCGCGCTCATCACATCCCTCAAAGTGTGGTTGAGAGTAAGCGTCAGGAATTCCGCAATCTGAAGCAAGGCTCTTTGTCTGTCTATGACTACAACAAGTTGTTCCAGAAGCTCGCCCGTTTTGCCAAGCAGGATGTTCCTGACGAGAAGAGCATGATCTATCAGTTCAGGGGTGGTCTTCGTGAGGAAATTTAGCTCGCTCTTGTCCTCTTTGAGCCGTTGAGATACGATGAGTTCTACAACATGGCACTGAAGCAAGAGGCTGCTCAGATGAGGTGTGATGCTTCCAGGAAGCGTGCCAGAGATATTACTCCGTCTTCCTCTACTCAAGTGGTCAAGCAGCAGAAGTATTGGCTTCCTCCTCCTCCGTTCCGTCAGCCGTATCAGCAGAAGAGTAAAGGTGGCAGTGGTTTCTCCCACCCACCCAACCCAGGCTTTCAGAACAAGGCTTCGTCTCAAGCTCCAAGATCGAGTGCTTCGTATCACCGTCCGCTTTCAGAGGTCACGTGCAACAAGTGCCAACAGAAGGGTCACTATGCCAACAAGTGTACCAACCAGAGGCGTCTTCCTCCTCCTCCTCCTGTCAGATCGGCAAGTACAGCGGTGGTCAAGCATAACCCCAAGTCCGCCAAGGTCAACTTGATGAATGCAGCTCAGGCAGAGGACTCGTCAGATGTGATCATGGGTAACCTTCCTGTTAATGATATTCCTGCAGATGTTCTTTTTGACACGGGTGCATCGCATTGTTTCATCTCGAGACCATTTTCATCTAAGCATGGGTTGCCTTCACAAATTTTGCCTAGTCCTTTAGCAGTTGTCTCTCCCAGTAAGCGCATGCAGGCTAACTCCATCGTTCCGGATGTTTCTATCACTCTGGGTGACTACAAGTTCTTGGCTTCTCCTACGGTTCTTGGCAACTCGGATATCGATCTTATTCTCGGGATGGACTGGCTCTCTAAGCATAGAGCTCAGCTTGATTGTGCAGCCAGGCAGATTCAACTGACTCATTCGTCTGAGGATGTTATTGTCTTTGCCGCTCGGGATAATACCATCCGGTTGTTTTCTCTCAATGAGAAGGGTGAATTGGATGCTATTTCGCAGATTCCGGTTGTTTGTGAGTATCAAGACGTCTTTCCAGAAGAGCTTCCAGGGATGCCTCCGCACCGGCCAGTTGAATTTGTTATTGAACTTGAGCCCGGTACGGAACCTGTGAGCAAACGTCCTTACAAGCTCGGCCCCGAAGAGTTGAAGGAGTTGAAGAAACAACTCGATGAGCAAGAAAGATTGGGTCTCATCCGGCCTAGTACTTCTCCGTGGGGTTGTGGTGTTCTTTTTGTGAAGAAGAAGGATGGATCGAGTCGACTTTGTGTTGATTACCGTCCAGTAAACAAGAAGACCATAAAGAACAAATACCCACTTCCCAACATCAATGAGCTGTTCGAACAACTCAAAGGTGCTCAAGTATTCTCCAAGCTTGATCTCCGTATGGGTTATCATCAGATTCGTATTCGTGAGCAAGATATTCCCAAGACGGCGTTCAGAACAAGCTTTGGTTCTTATGAATACACCGTCATGTCTTTTGGCCTCGCCAACGCTCCTCCGACGTTCTCTCGTATGATGAACTTCATCTTCAATCCCTACACCAATGAATTCGTTTTGGTCTATCTCGACGACATTCTGGTTTTCTCGAAGAACAAGGAAGATCATGCCAAGCACTTGCGTTTGGTTCTTGACAAGCTCAGAGAACATCAGTTCTACGCCAAGTTCTCCAAGTGTGAATTTTGGCTCGATGAGGTTCTTTATCTTGGTCATATCATCTCTGCCAAGGGCATTTCCGTGAATCCTGAGAAGGTGTCCGCAATTGTGAATTGGGAACCTCCTCAGAACGTGAAGCAACTCCGCAGTTTTCTCGGTCTCGCAAGCTATTGCAGAAGATTCGTTGAAAACTTTTCTAAGATCGCCAAGCCTCTCCCAAATCTTCTTCAGAAGCACGTCAAGTACGTTTGGTCTCCGGAGTGTGATATTGCTTTCAACACTTTGAAAGAGAAATTGATCACTGCTCTAGTTCTGACTCCGCCTGATGAAACCAAGCCGTACGAGGTTTTTTGTGATGCCTCTCTCCAAGGTCTCGGTGCTGTACTCATGCAAGAGAAGAAAGTTGTTGCTTATACCTCTCGCCAGTTGAAACCTAATGAGAAGAACTACCCCACTCATGATCTCGAGTTGGCGGCAGTTGTGCATGCTTTGTTGACTTGGAGACATCTTCTATTGGGAAGAAAAGTGGATATTTTCACTGATCACAAGAGTCTCAAGTACATCTTCACTCAGCCTAATCTCAACCTCAGGCAGACTCGATGGGTCGAAATGATTCAAGAGTACAATCCGAGTATCGAGTATACTCCAGGCAAGGCTAATGTGATTGCTGACGCTTTGAGCAGAAAAGCATATTGCAACAGCCTGATTCTCAAGCCTTATCAACCCGAGCTTTGTGAAGCTTTCCGCAAACTTAATCTGCAAGTTGTTCCTCAAGGTTTCCTCGCCAACCTTCAAGTCTCTCCTACCTTAGAAGACCAGATTCGCCAAGCCCAACTTCTTGATGCTATGGTGAAGAAGGTGAAGATTGGTATTGCAAAGAGTCAGTCCAAGTACAAGTGCTACCGACTTGATGACAAGGACGCTCTCTTCTTCGAGGATCGAATTGTTGTGCCCAAAGGTGAACTTCGTAAGGTGATCATGAACGAGGCTCACAACTCTCTCCTCTCCATCCACCCTGGTAGTACGAAGATGTATCAGGACCTCAAGCAAACTTATTGGTGGACTCGAATGAAGCGTGAGATCGCTCAATTTGTGAACGAGTGTGATGTCTGCAGAAGAGTGAAGGCAAAACACCAAAGGCCAGCTGGTCTCCTCCAACCTCTTGCCATTCCAGAATGGAAGTTTGACCACATTGAAATGGACTTTGTGACTGGGTTTCCAAAGTCCAAGCGTGGCAATGATGCTATATTTGTTGTCATCGACAAGCTCACCAAAGTGGCTCATTTTCTGCCTATCAAAGAGTCGATCACTGCAGCTCAATTGGCGGAACTCTATTCCTCTCGCATTGTCTCTCTGCACGGTATTCCTCAAGTGATATCTTCAGACCGTGGCAGCATCTTTACCTCCAAGTTTTGGGATTCTTTTCAAAAAGCCATGGGCACCAACATCCGCTTCAGCACAGCTTTCCATCCTCAAACAAGCGGTCAAGTCGAGCGTGTCAACCAAATTCTTGAAGATATGCTCAGGGCTTGTGTGATCTCCTTCGGCATGAAGTGGGAGGATTGTCTTCCTTATGCTGAATTCTCGTACAACAACAGCTTTCAAGCAAGTTCGGGCAAGGCCCCTTTTGAAATTCTATATGGCAGGAAGTGCCGTACCCCTCTCAACTGGTCTGAAACCGGTGAACGTCAGCTGCTAGGTAATGACTTAATCACAGAAGCAGAAGAAATGTGCAAAGTCATTCGTGATAACCTCAAAGCAGCCCAGTCCCGCCAGAAGAGCTACTATGATAGTAAGCACCGTGATCTGGCTTTCGAGATCGGAGATCATGTTTACCTCCGCGTCTCTCCCATGAAAGGTACTCGTCGCTTCGGTATCAAAGGGAAGCTTGCCCCTAGATACGTGGGACCTTTCAAGATTGTCAGCAAGAGAGGCGACCTCGCCTATCAACTCGAGCTTCCTTCAAACTTTGCAAATGTTCATGATGTGTTCCATGTCTCTCAGCTTCGAAAGTGCTTCAAGACTCCTGACCGCACCGTCAACTTCGAGGACATTGAGCTCCAAGAAGATCTCTCCTATCGTGAGCACCCAGTTGCTATTCTTGAAGAGACTGAACGCAAGACTCGCAACAAGTCAATCAAATTTCTCAAAGTTAAGTGGTCTCACCATTCCGACCGTGAAGCTACCTGGGAACGCGAGGATCACCTCCGTTCTGAGTACCCGGAGTTCTTTCAGTCCTAGATCTCGGGACGAGATCTTTTCGTAGTGGTGGAGTGTTGTAACGCCCCAGATGTAACTTTCCCCATTTGTACTCCAACTCTTGTCGTTTCCGGTGTCAAGATATATTTATTTCTCGGGTTCGGGTCTTTGTCTCCGTGTGTTGTTTTTCTTTTTCGTGCATCTCTTATCATGCCATCTCGTGCATTGCATTTGCATACATGTTCATCTCATGCATTCGAGCATTTTCCCCGTTGTCCGTTTTGCATTCCGTTTTGCATTCGAGCGTTCGATCACGATCGTGTGGGCGAAAACCGCACCTCATTTGGACTCTCCTAGCTCCACTTATGCCTATATATACACCCCTCCGTTTTTGGATCTCTCCCTCTCCCCGAAACCCTAAAAAAAAAAACTCCTCCCGCCGCCGTCGGACACAACCGCCGCCGACGGACATGTCCGGCCTCCCCGTCC